>NC_142462.1:24592491-24895521 GCF_049115385.1 Moschus berezovskii | reverse complement strand
TTGAAATCATTCCATGCATCTTTTCTGACCACAATGCTGTAAGATTAGATCTCAATTACAGGAGTAAAACTATTAAAAATGCCAACATATGGAGACTTTTCATCATTTAAATGGAATTCTTTGGAGGGAGAATACATGTGTGGTCCTCAGACTGACCTAAAGTCTGAACCTGCTGAGAATTAATTCTGAAAACACAGCTCAGATTCATCAAGTTTTGGAATAAAAATAGAGCAATTTATGTTTGAATTTGGGCTGTGTGAGTGTTGATTTGCACGTTATTAGAATCTGATGAGTAGACAGGCCTGCAGCCAGAGTTTTCAAAATAATTGGTGAAGAATGTGCAAGGAACAGTATGTGAAGCCTTCTCCCCATAAAAATGGTCAAGATGAGCTTCTCATGCCTGGTGGGATCCTCTTTCTGCAGGTGGCGTCTAGAACAGTGGTGCTTCTTCCAGAGGAGTTTGGAATCTTGAGAAGGGCCTTACTTGTCTGAGAGTACATCTTCTGCTGTGAATATTCACCTTCAGACTGATATAATTCCTTATTCTTTGCCAGGATAGACCCAAGTTTTGTGGGGCCTGAAGTCTATATAATATTGGAAGCCCTTTTTATGAAAAATAATATAAACTTACGGATACAAAAATATCTATTTGATATGTAAATTTGGTAAATACATCTTGTGCTTGTGCTTAGTCGCTTGGTCGTGTCCGACTCTTTGTGACCTCATGGACTGTAGCTCGCCAGGCTCCTTGTCCATGGGAATTCTCCAGGCAAGAATACTGGAGTGGGTTGCCATTTCCTTCTCTGGGGATCTTCCTGACCCTGGGATCAAACCGTGGTCTCCTGCATTGCAGGCAGATTCTTTATCATCTGAGCCAAAAGACAAGCCCAAATACATCTTAAGAGCAGATAAATACTATAAGCATCATAAATTTCAGAGAAATAACATCTTTACCATGCTTTTCCCCCTATGTCTTTGGCTGCATGCTCTCTGATCACCTCTTTGTGTGGCAATGATTTTCAAGAAGTTTGTATAGAGAATGGTTGATTGACTTAATTATTGATAGTATAAAAATTATTTTGGCTTTATAACTCATTATTGATGAAGATATATACACTTTTTAAAGGGTCTTTTGAGGTCAAATTTGGGAAAACCTTTATCAAGTTCCTTTCACATATATAGCATAAAATTTAGAAGACTTTTCTGCAAATATATTGTTCTGGCTATGTCATTTCAACTTTGTTTCTTTTCTACTAGTTTATATCTGTATTCCTCAAATCTTGTTTCTCCCTACTTCCCATATATTCCAGCTCCAGGTACAAGAGCATCATTTTGTGATGTGATCCCTTGGCCCTGTTCTTTGCGTCACCTCAATAAGTGAGTCAGTATAGGGAGGGCTCCTAAACACAATTTCTATATCAGAATTGCCAGTACCAATAAACTGTACCTGGAGGTGATGCAACCCATATAGACATATTCCACTAAATGAAATGGAAATTCTATCCCCAAGTCAACCATCTCTTAGACTCTTATGTCCATTCCAGTGTCATCTTATTTGAGGGGAATTGTGATAAGGAGGAGATCAAAGTTAAAGGCCTCAGAATTGCCCTTGGATCTGGTACAAGCAGTCTGGTGGACCATGAGACTATGTATCCTCCCCAAGCCTGTGGTGAACCCCAATCAAATCCCCTTTATCCCCTATAACCATGACTCTGATACACCTGGAGCCCTGGAACCTCCTGCTCCATGGAGCCTCAAGGCTGCTTCCAGGGCATGAATTTCTCTCAGGTGCATCCTCTTCTTCAGCACTCCAGTTACACAAGTCCTGAGGTCTTGGTTTTTGTTGTTTTTCAGTTGCCCTGTCGTGCCTGACTCTTTGAAACCCTGTGGACTGCAGCACAGCAGGCTTTCCTGTCCCTCACCATCTCCCATTGCATCGCTTATGCCATCCAGCTGTCTCATTCTTTGGCACCCTCTTCTCCTTCTGCCCTCAATCTTTCCCAGCATCAGAAAATTTTCCAATGAGTTGGATGTTCTTATCAGATGACCAAAATACTGGAGTTTCAGCTTCAGCATCAGTCCTTCCAATGAATATTCAGGGTTGATTTACCTTAAAATTGATTGGTTTGATCTTGGTTGGGGAGGTGATATTTTAGGAATGGAGGTAGGGAGAATAGGTGGAGCTCCCCTGTGTGGGTTGGGATGACATGTAAGCTGAGGACCCTTGCCTTGTTGGGTAGAGTCTGGAGTAGAACTGGGTTGGGCTGCAGGATGGGGCCTCCGTTTGTATTCTTGCTCAGGACCCACCAATTTTACAGGTTAGTCTTATTTGAGAGAATTTTGCATTTTATACAAAAACATGACCATGTGAATGCACTGCTTGCACCTTCCAGGGCCTTAGAAGAGAACTGTGCAAGTATGGGGTCTTGAAGATTAAGCTTCATTAGCTTCTCAGTAAATCTCCTCCATTCCTTGACATTAATGAAACTGTGTATCAAAACATTGTACCTCTTTGTATCTTTCTGTCAATCATTAATATCCAATTAGGATATTAATATCCAACTGGGAAAAAACAACACTCAAGGGCCTTATATATTAATTTTGAAAAATTATCAGTACTAATTATTGTTATATTTCACTTACCCCAAGTGCTCTCATCTGGTAAGATCAAGCACACTGTGAAAAGTCAAGAAACCAAAATCATAGAGAAAAAAAGCTTCTGGTTAAAAATAAACATAAATTCATTCAGGCTCTTATATTTTAACTACTGTAGAGTCTTCCAGCCACTAACTTAGTGACTATATATGTCTTTTTGCAAGATTTTAACACTATTATCCATTTCAAGGTGTATAAGGAAGACATGAAAATCAAGAGCAATGAAAAGGTTAAGCAATCAATTGTTTAGTCTGTGGTCAAAAAATTTTAGGAGTTGTGTGCAGGACAAGAAGAAGAGAGTTGGAATAATAGGAGATTACTTCTGGGGAGTGAAGTGCCTAGAACTGAGTGGAATGAGGCTCTAGCATTTGGTAATGACCTGATCAAGGGCTTTGCTAAAAAAGAGTGAGGAAGGTTTTCTTATGTATAAAGGAGCTCAAGGACTAAGAGTGCTGGGTGTGAAAAGCATCGGGTATGCAATTACAGATATTTCCAGGAATAATAATAGCAGTTATAGTGAAAAGAATTGACAGTAAGCTGAGAACTAAACTCTTCAAAGAATGAGATGGGGGTATTGGTTGCTGTTGTTTAGTCACTAAGTCACGTGCAACTCTTTGCAGCCCCATGGACGGCAGCATGCCAAGTTTACTTGTCTTTCCCTATTTCCCAGAGTTTGCTCAAACTCGTGTCCATTGAGTCTATGATGATATCCAACTGTCTCACCTTCTGTCACCCTCTTTTCTTACTGCCCTCAATCTTATCAAGCATCAGGGACTTTTCAATGAACTGAATCTTGACATCAGGCCAAAGTATTGGAGCTTCAGTTTCAGCATCAGTCCTTCCAATGAATATTCAGGGTTGAATCGTTTGATCTCCTTGTAGTTCAAGGGACTCTCAAGAGTCTTCTCCAGCACCACAGTTTGAAGGCATCAATTCTTCAGTGCGCAACCTCCTTTATGGTCTAAACCCACATCCATAAATGACTACTGGGAAAACCATAGCTTTGACTATATGGACCTTTGTTAACAAAGTGATGTCTCTGTTTTTTAATATGCTCTCTAGGTTTGTCATAGCTTTCTTTTTAAGGAACAAGTGTCTTTTAACCTCATGGCTGCAATCACCATCCGCAGTGATTTTGGATCCCAAGAAAATAAAATCTGTTACTATTTCCACTTTTTCCCCTTCTATTTTCTGGGAAGCAATGAATGTTGAGTTTTAAGTCAACTTTTTCTACTCTCCTCTTTCACCCTCATCAAGAGGCTCTTTAGATCCTCTTCACTTTCTGCCATTAGAATGGTATCATCTGCATATCTGAAGTTGTTGATATTTCTCCCAGCAATTTTGATTTCAGCTTGTGCTTCATCCAGCCTGGCATTCTGCATGGTGTACTCTGCATGTATGTTGAATAAGCAGGATGACAATATACAGCCTTGACTTACTCCTTTCCCAATTTTGAACTGGTTTGTTGCTCCATGTCCGATTCTAACTACTGCTTCTTGACCTGCATACAGGTTTCTCTGGAGACAGGTAAGGTTGTTGGTCTGGTATTCTGATCTCTTTAAGAATTTTCCACAGTTTGTTGTGATCCACACAGTCAAAGGCTTTAGCGTAGTCAGCAGAAGTAGATGTTTTTCTGGAATTCCCTTGTTTCCTCCATGATCCAGCAGATGTTTACAATTTGATTTCTGATTCCTCTGTGTTTTCTAAATCCTGCTTGTACATCTGGAAGTTCTTAGTTCATATACCGCTGAAGTATAGTTTGAAGGATTTTGAGTATAACCTTACTAGTACGTGAAATGAGCAAAATTGTACAATCGTTTGAACATTCTTCAGTATTGCCCTTCTTTGGAATTGGAATGAAAACTGACCTTTTCCAGTCCTGTGGCCACTGCTGAATTTTCCAACCACAAGGAGTTGGTAGATGACTTCAGTAGGTAATTAGTGAGGATTACAAATTAAAGACATGAGATTCAAACCTGGGAAAAGAGGAAGAAAGATAATTTTGAAAATATTGGCAGTGTCTAGCATAGCTTATTAAATATTGTTTGATTATTTTGAATGATTAAGAGACACTATCATAACTTTTTATTATTATTTTAGAAGATAGAAGTATGGAATTTGTTTTAGATTGTATTCAATAATTATATTTGTATATATATTTTTACTTTTTGGTACTTCAAAGTTTAATCAATATTAGCTAAATTATAATATGCTGATATGTTGAAAAACTAACCTACATTTATCTTTAAATTTGTTTTAAATTGGAATCTAGTCAATTAATAGAAAGAAAAATTAATTAATAAAATTAAATCACTATTTGTGATAAAACTCTTATCAAAATAGCGTTAAAAAATTACTTTGTAAAAGATATCTACCATGAACTTCCAGAATAATTATACTTAATAATTTAATGATAAAATTTTAGAAACAGTTTTTCAGAGTTAAGCAATTTTGAATATCTGCTATTATTTTTTATTTAATATTAGATTTAAAGTTCCAGTCAACACATTAAGAGCAATAAAAGAAATAAAATGTCCAAGAATTGGAAAGGAAGAAATAAAAATTCTATTTGAAGATAACAAAATCCCCTACCTTGAAAATTCAAAAGAATTTGCATATAAACTGTTAGAACTAGTAAGAGAGAGAAACAGATTCCTATCAATCATATTAATATTTGAAGTTTTTGCATCCTGTATAACAGCTTTAAACAATTGGGAAATAATATACAGAAAATTTTCTTGAGTCATCAAAACTATAAACCAGAAGGTGATAAATTTGGCTATAGTAGTGAAACAACAACTTTGGGAGCAGCAATTCTGAATTACAGATACCAAACTAAAGGCAAAAGATAGGTCAGAGGTTTGGAGATGTTATTCTTAGCGACCCCGTGGACTGCAGACTACCAGGCTCCTCCATCCATGGGATTTTCCAGGCAAGAGTACCGGAGTGGGTTGCCATTGCCTTCTCCATTACAAATTATTAGAAACCTCAAAATACAAAGAGGTTTGGCAAATTTTATGAAAAAGAACTCAATGGAAAAAATTGGAAATTCACAGAGATGAAACCCAAGTAGTCAATAAACATGTAAAAATAGACAATGTCAATGGTAGTCAAGAGAATACAAAATTAAACCCCGTATTAAGCAAAATAATGACCCTTGAAGATGTCCCTGGAAACTGAATATGTTAGTTTACAGTATGAAGAGGAGTTAAAGTTTCACAAGGCATTAAATTTGCTAATCGACTGATCTTGGGATGGGGAGATTATCCTGGATTATTGGGATGGGTCCTAGGAGTCACAAGGATCTTTATAGGTGGAAGATGATGGCAGAAGAGTCAGAGAGAAATCTGAAGGGGGAGGAAGGAACTACAAGCCAAGGAATGAAGCAGCCCATAGAAGCTAGGTAAAGCAAAGGAACAGATTCTCCTGTGGAACCCCTTGAAGGAAAACAGTCCTGCTGATGCCTTGATTTGAGACCCAGTTTGGACATTTCATTTCCTGGACTGGAAGATAATAAACTTTTGTTACTATTAAGTCATTACATTTATGGTAATGTATTATAGCAGTAATAGAAAATGAATTAAAGCACTGATGAAATGCACTGCATTCCACCAAGATGACAAACATTTGAAAGTCTGACAATATCATATTCTATGAATGTGGAAAATGGGAAGTGTCATACAATGCTGGTGAGAGGTGATAAATTAGTATTATCTTCTTAGTGGAGCAATTTTACAATGTCTAGTATATTTATACTCTTAGGATCAGCAATTTTATTTCTAAGTCTAGTTAAGAGAAATTGTGACACATATGGACAAAAAAATACAAGAATTGTTTAAGAAAATTGCTGCCTTAAGGGAATCTGTCTTATTTATGGTATCCAATGAAAATTTAGAATCAGTGTATATTTCCATCAATCAGTTAATGGATAAATAATGTGAATTTAATCAATGAAATAATATATAGCAGGTGAATGGACTAGAGCTATTTATATTAGCATGTCTAATGCACAAAAATGTATAGTTTAACAAAACAAAAGCAAGTTTCAGAAGGTGTTTATGTATGTATTACATTATCATTTATGTAAATTTTAAAAACAAAATAATTCTTTATACTGTTTTTGATACATAATTGTGTAAAGTACAGCTATCAAAAACATTAAGAGAAATCTAAATGCTAAAATTAACATTTTGATGGCATCTAATAGAATGTGGGAATTACAGGATTTCAAGTCTGCAATGAGTATATGAATATTTCTTATCTCTTCTCCATCTCTTTTAATATGCCTAAAATATTCCATAATTTAAAAAGCATATGCCTAATTATTTAAATTATTTCCTTGTGGTCAATACCATCTATCATAGATCATATATATACTGCTGCTGCTGCTAAGTCACTTCAGTCGTGTCCGACTCTGTGTGACCCCATAGACAGCAGCCCACCAGGCTCCCCCATCCCTGGGTCTCTCCAGGCAAGAACACTAGAGTGGGTTGCCATTTCCTTCTCCTTACACAGCCTTACTCGAAAACAATTTTAGGAATCTTTACTTAAAAACAACCTTATCTAAAATGGAGTAACTTTGGTTCTATGAACAGCAAGCAGCAAGCAAAGTACAGAAGCAAAAATGCATTACAGGAGCATTAAGTTTTACATTAGGTTACAGCGTCTAATCTGAAATCACACCCATAATATCATTTTTCAGGATATCTGGGAAATAGTTATTTCCCAGGATGTCTGAACCATAGCTACTCTATTTTGACTTTTAATTGCAAAATTTTTTTAATAGCCAAAGCAGATGTCACCATTAATGATGTCAGTGTTAACACTGACGTCATTAATATATATACACATATATGTATAATTTTAGTTTGTGGAAAACTAACAGGCCATATATGAGATGGCTGTCTTAGCTATGATTAACAAAAATCATAATTGCCATGAATGAATTCAGAAATGCTTCCTACTATAACTTGAGGGTTGAAAAAAGAGACAATCCTTACTAAAGTAGCAATCATTTACTTTCTACTGAACTTCAGATGACACAGACTGTAAATAAATAAATTCAAATGAATATGAGGTATTTTATTATTGCTATAGTATAGTTTTTACCCTACATTGTGGGTATATGAATTGTTATATTAGAATTTTTTAAGAAATCAAATGACATCTTCCCAAGACCCACTCAGTAGGTTGGAAAGAAATTCAATTTCTGTCTTATTTTTAACATCTATTCTTGCAAGGGTCATTCCTGAACACTTGAGATGGGCACCCTGTTTTCCTCCCACATTGATTACTTCTAGGTGCTCATTGTCCAAGCCCAATTGTCTGGCTTTCCTCTTTCCAAACCAAGTAAGGGCATGAAGGTCTTGGTCCAAGCTGGCAGCTGAGGACCTGGTGTCTGGCTTCCTAGGTTTAACATGCATGATTTTCTTCTTTCAGTTCAGTTCAGTTCAGTCGCTCAGTCGTGTCCGACTCTCCGCGACCCCATGAATCACAGCATGCCAGGCCTCCCTGTCCATCACCAACTCCCGGAGTACACTCAAATTCATGTCCACAGAGTCGGTGATGCCATCCAGCCATCTCATTCTCCGTCGTCCCCTTCTCCTCCCGCCCCCAACCTTTCCCAGCATCAGAGTCTTTTCCAGTGAGTCAACTCGTCGCATGAGGTGGCCAAAGTATTGCAGTTTCAGCTTTAGCATCAGTCCCTCCAATGAACATCCAGGGTTGATCTCCTTTAGAATGGACTGGTTGGATCTCCTTGCAGTATAAGGGACTCTCAAGAGTCTTCTCCAACACCACAGTTCAAAAGCATCGATTCTTCGGCGATCAGCCTTCTTCACAGTCCAACTCTCACATCCATACATGACCACGGGAAAAACCATAGCCTTGACTAGACGGACCTTGGTTGGCAAAGTAATGTCTCTGCTTTTTAATATACTATCAAGGTTGGTCATAACTTTCCTTCCAAGGAGTAAGCGTCTTTTAATTTCATGGCTGCAATCAGCATGTGCAGTGATTTTGGAGCCCAAAAAAATAAAGTCTGACACTGTTTCCACTGTTTTTCCATCTATCTCCAATTCCCAGAGACATGTCAAAGGAACAAGAGAGTGCTTTCTACCATCAAAATGACCATCAAACTATTTCTCCTCACTCCTGAGGAACAGTACTTTTCTCTGGGCCTTTTGCTTTCACCTCAACCTACTCCCCAACCCTTCCACTCCAGTTCAGTAAATCTCTAAAAATAGATGTTCAACTGGACTTTCATCTTTGAGGCTATGGAATGGTGACATCAGTAAAGTTCAGGGTTTTGTTTTTTTTAACAACGTGGAGAACAAACAATGAATAATTTATTTGGCAAGATGTCTGTTCTAGTCCTTAAAGAAAAGTATGGTGAATTGTACTTTTCAGGAGTTTACTCTTTCTGAATTTTGCATATGTCCAGGGAGATTTGTCTAAGCAATTTTAACATTCTTTGTGCTCCTATATGTGTCAAACCTAGTGACAGAGAGCTTTACTGGTCCCACTGAGAGCACCCCCTAACACCGCTGAGCTATGAAAAGTCAGCAGTCTTGCTTTGGATTCAAAGCAAGAAGACAAGAAGGACTGGACCCACTAATCCTGTTGGGGGTTGTTTCTGCTGCCCAAAGACTTCTGGTAAATGCAGGCTCCCTTGAACTACAAGGATGATCTAAATGATGTTGGACTAGTCAAACAGCTCACACTCTTGAATCTCCTCTGCTGCTGCTGCTGCTAAGTCACTTCAGTCGTGTCCGACTCTGTGTGACCCCATAGACGGCAGCCCACCAGGCTCCCCCGTCCCTGGGATTCTCCAGGCAAGAACACTGGAGTGGGTTGCCATTTCCTTCTCCAATGTGTGAAAGTGAAAAGTGAAAGTGAAGTCGCTCAGTCGTTTCCGACCCTTAGCGACCCCACGGACTGCAGCCCACCAGGCTCCTCCATCCATGGGATTCTCCAGGCAAGTTCCCTGGAATCTCTAACATGCCTGTGTCTTTCTGATTGAAGTGGGACTTAATGAACCAATGTGCTTGACTCAATGGCAGCTTTACAACATCTTCTGGGTGCTTGGGCTGAAATCTTAGGCTTCATCTTGAATTGTGAAAACAGTCAAGGAACATTCACTTCCTTATAAGGTTATATATCCTCAGTATTTGCATCCTCACGACTATCATTTTGATAAGAAAAATGCACTAGGACACCAAAAGCAAATTAATAAGTGCCTTAAGATTCAACAAGTGGCCATTTCAGATAATAGTGAAACTCACGTTATTTGAAGAAATCATAGACATAAAACGGTAGCAGATGTTTTCCACTCCCACTACTGACAGATCAGAATTCAGAAGCCAACTGCATTGGGAGGGATTTAGGTCAGTGTGAGAAATCAGTGTACATTTAAAAATTCTTTTTGTATGTTTAAAATACATTGTAATGTGTTAAGAAACAGCCTTTCCTTTTGAAATTCTGCTAGAGAGCTTCTGTGGAGAGCTGCAGCTGTTTGGGTGCATTCAATGGAGATGATTCAGCTGGGAGGAAGGCCATTAGAAGGGGAAGAAGAGTTTAGAGAAGACTGGGTATATGGCAAAGGAGAAATTTTTAGAACCGAGGTTTATATTCTAGAACAATAGTCTCCGAAATGGGCTGCCTTTCCCAAGGACTGGACAGGAGTTTCTACGGGCATTCAGGAAGAAGAGAGTAGAACTACTACCTACTGTTTGTTTCTTAATTTGTGTTTCAATTATCATATATTTTTTCTTTTATTTGCCACTTTATTTTTTAATGGAAGGATAATTCCTTTACAGAGTTTTGTTGTTTTCAAGAATCAGCCATAGGTACACGCATGTCCCCTCCCTCCTCTCTCCTGCCCCATGTCACCCTCTAGTTGTCTCAGAGGCCCTGTTTGAGTTCCCTGAGTCATACAGCAAATTCCCATTGGCTATCTGTGTTACACACGGCATTGTAAATTTCCATGTTACTCTCTATGTCTCACACTCTCCCTCCACTGCTCCCCCTGTGTTCCCTATGTCTGTTTCTCCATTGCTGCCCTGCAAATAAATTCATCAGTACCGTCTTTCTATACTCCATATATATGCATCAGAATATGATATTTATATTTCTTTTTCTGACTTACTTTACTCTGCATAATAGGCTCCAGGTTTGTTCACCTCCTTAGAACTGACTCAAATGTGTTCCTTTTTATGGCTGAGTAACACTACCCTAACGGCAGAAAGTGAAGAGGAACTAAAAAGCCTCTTGATGAAAGTGAAAGAGGAGAATGAAAAGGTTGGCTTGAAGCTCAGCATTCAGAAAACAAATATCATGGCATCTGGTCCCATCACTTCATGGGAAATAGATGGAAAAACAGTGGAAACAGTGTCAGACTTTATTTTTTGGGGCTCCAAAATCACTGCAGACGCTGATTGCAGCCATGAAATTAAAAGACGCTTACTCCTTGGAAGGAAAGTTATGACCAACCTTGATAGTATATTAAAAAGCAGAGACATTACCTTGCCAACCAAGGTCTGTCTAGTCAAGGCTATGGTTTTTCCCGTGGTCATGTATGGATGTGAGAGTTGGACTGTGAAGAAAGCTGATCGCCGAAGAATTGATGCTTTTGAACTGTGGTGCTGGTGAAGACTCTTGAGAGTCCCTTGGACTGCAAGGAGATTCAACCAGTCCATTCTAGAGGAGATCAATCCTGGGTGTTCATTGAAAGGACTGATGCTGAAGCTGAAACTGCAATACTTTGGCCACCTCATGCGATGAGTTGACTTACTGGAAAAGATTCTCTGATGCTGGGAAAGGTTGGGGGCGGGAGGAGAAGGGGACGACAGAGAATGAGATGGCTGGTTGGCATCACCGACTCTTTGGACATGGGTTTGGGTGAACTCCGGGAGTTGGTGATGGACAGGGAGGCCTGGCCTACTGTGATTCATGGGGTTGTGGAGAGTCGGACACGACTGAGCGACTGAACTGAAATGAACTGAACTGAACTGAATATTCCATTGTATATATGTACCACAGCTTCTTTATCCGTTCGTCTGTCGATGGACATCTAGATTGCTTCCATGTTCTAGTTATTGTAAATAATGCTTCAGTGAACATTGGGGATACACGTGTCTTCTTCAATTTTGGTTTCTTCAGGGTATATGCCTAGGAGACGGATTGCTAGGTCATACGGTGATTTTACTCTTAGCTTTTTAAGGAATCTCCATATTGTCTTCCATAGTGGCTTTATCAATTTACATTCCCACCAGCAATGCAAGAAGGTTGCTTTTCTCCACACCTTCTCCAGCATTTATTGTTTGTAGACTGTTTGATAATGGCCATTCTGATTGGTGTGAGATGATATCTCATTGTAGTTTTGATTTGCATTTCTCTAATAATGAGCAATGTTGAGCATCTTTTCATGTGTTTGTTAATCATCTGTATGTCTTCTTTGGAGAAATATCTGTTTAGGTCTTTTTCCACTGTTTGATTGGGTTGTTTGATTGGGTTGTTTGTTTGTTTGTTTTTTTGTATTGAGTTGTATCAACTGCTTATATATTTTGGAAATTAATTATTTGTAAGTTGTTTCCTTTGCTATTATACTAATCTTTCAGTATTATATTTTTGTGTTTTACACTATACATAATAGATTAGTTCATTAGGACAGGAATATAACTTATAAAAAGCCACTGTATATATATCTAGAGTGCTAATGAATTTTTATTCATGATTTTGTTGATAAGGGTACTGCTTGGAAATAATTCAGAGGTGCCTCTAAATTTGTTAAACCAGATCTGACATGGGAGCAGAAAGGCCAGTACTACTTTGATGATGACAAACAGCTTCTAAAGCCAAGGACTGCAGCTGGCTCATTCTCATCATTAAAACTGAAGAGAGTTTTAGAAAGGCACCCTTCTAAGTGGACATAGCCTTGAGGGATTCCTGGCCTGGAATCTGTATAGAGACTGAATGTCAGCCCATTCCCCCAGCCTCACATGGAAGCCTGTCTGAGGACACCAGGGAGAGAGAAGGTGAAAGCCAAAGTAATTTTGCTGCTTCCCTTCCCCAGATGAAATTCAGCACTTAAAAACTTGTAGAGATAAATCTTTAGGTCTGATGAGATGGTTAGTTTTTTTCTTCTTCTTTTTTTTAATTGGAGGCTAATTATTTTACAATATTATATTGGTTTGTTTTGCCATACATTGACATGAATCCGCCCCGGGTGTACATGAGTTCCCCTTCCTGAACCCCCCTACCACCTCCCTCCTCCCCTTATCCTCCCTCTGGATCATCCCTGCATACCAGCCCTGAGCATCCTGTAACATGCATCGATCCTGAACTGGTGATTCATTTCACATATGATAATATACATGTTTCAATGCCATTCTCCCAAATCATCCCACCCTCACCCTCTCCCACAGAGTCCCAAAGACTGTTCTATACATCTGTGTCTCTTTTGCTGTCTCGTATATAGGGTTATCATTTGCATCTTTCTATATTCCATATATATGCTTTAGTATATAGATGGTTAGTTTTTATCCAAACTTGGGCACCAGGAGGAGAAAGAAGACGTTTCTTAATTTGTTTCTCAAGTGTAGCCCTTTTTTTTCCCTCTTCATATCTATTCTCATTCTCTTCCTGAATATTTGTAGCAGAGTGTAGACGTGGGATTTGATTTTGGCCAGCGAGCAGTAGTTTTAGCAGTAAATTCAAGGAGGCCTTAAAGGGAGATGCTGAACCATTATTTTTTCCTTTCTCCTTTCATACTGTTTCCTGGAATATAGATGGGATGGCTGGAACTCTAGCAGCATTATTGAATCTCAAAGAAGGCTATATCTAAAGATGGCAAATTAGTAGTATGGAAGGAGTCCATGTCTTTGAAAACTTCATGAAGCATCTACACTAATGTTAGACTGTCTTTTTGAAGCTCTTCTTTACTTGAGAGAAATGTTTCTATTATTACCAGGAATTTTTCTCCTGTTTCAGCTGAACCTAATCTTCCCTCCTCAATATATGAAATTCCTTCCTAATTCCATGATTCTAAGTATACTTGGCTATACTCATTACTGTGAACCTAACTGTGATAATAAACAAACAATCAAAGAATTCTCTGATAATATCTATCCATTAAATCATCATTGCAAACCATTTAGCTGAATTATATAATAGAGTTTTTAATAACTTTGGGTCATACAGATCCAGAATCAAATATAAACTTTACTACCTACCGGATGTCCGGATTCTTATGACACGGAGATTTTGTACATGCATTCTTCCCTCTGTGTCCTATAAAACCAGCTTATTTGATTGCTGTGTTTATTAAATGAGATGACATACATAAAGTGCCTGCCACTCAAAGATGCTCTGTACATGTTAAGTACCTTTGTAGTTCATTTTCTTGTTACCTGTTTCTTTATTTTATGTCCTTATGCCTATTGTCTTTCCTAGAGTACACACCAAATGAATGATTCTTTTAATAAAAATAAGGTTAAGAATCTAAAGTACCTTATAAGGCATATATCTTGTTTTCCTCATTTGAATTCACTCTTCAAGTTTTGTGAAATGTTATTCTAATGCTCAGAATGATTCATGGGCCACTTGAATTTACACTTTACAACCAGAGATTTAGTTTGGATTTGGGCAGAATCTGGCTGTTAATTCCATAGTATGTGAAAAAAATAATGAATTGCTAAATGCACAAACTTGTGTTGGAGATTAAAGCCAGCATTCTATTATTTTGAATGCATTAAGCATGATTTGACTTAATGACATACATAATTTGGAGTCAACATATAATGAGCAAAATTATCTCCATACAACATTTTCCAAAACTTTAATTCAAAAATATACTGTATTGGACACGTGTTAAAAAAATTAGGCAATTTTCTTTTTTCCAAATATATAGTACTGTCTCTCTGTGTTTGCATTTTTCTCTCCCTCAGCAAGAGAATCATGAGTTGGGACAAGCTGATAGAGATCTTGTGGCTCAGTCCTCTGTGGTGATGAAGGAGTCTGCCTGAGCCAACCTGAAGACATAGCAAGGGGAATTTTCCCTTTTTAATGACCTGCATGATGCTTCATAATTCTGTCATGTACAAATGGTTTTATTAATTGTGCTTTTACTGTTCTTTTCTCAGTAGTGTCCAGCAATACGATCTGGTCTCATAAAAAAAAAATGTTCTGTGTACTTTTCTTCATATCCTGTGGTTCAGAGATCATATTGCAGATATTAGAGAGGGAGGGTTGCAAAGAATAAAAGGGTGGCAAAAGAGGTTAAACTTTCTTCTTCACTTCCAAAAACTTTCTCTGAGAAACGCTATACCTCTTCACCCAGTAGATAGATGGCATTTGAGTTATAGCTGCTTTAATCCATATTTCGTCTACAGGAAAAGTAAACTTGCTGAAAGAGTGATGTAATATTAGAGACTGTGGGAATCCATTTCTGCTGAAATGACAAATCTGTCTGTGTGTATCCCCTTGTATCCTACTAATAAGGACTGCAAAGAATGAAACTCCAAAGCTTTGTGCTGTGTGATATATGTGACAATATCAGGAATTTATAGAACTTTTAAGAAGTAAAACATATGTGCTATGTAATATATGTTGACATTATTAGGATATTTGAAGAGCCTTTAAGAAACTAAAAAAAAATTGAGAAGATCAGGGAAAAACATATTATTAAAGCTTAGGAATAAATTAAGAATGGAGGGCATTTGTCAACATTCAAGTGGCGACTTTTAAGTTGAGCTTCTGACATGAGTAGGCTCCAGGGAAATGTTACTGAGAGAGTCCCGCAAGCTTTTTGATAGCTTCCACGCTGACACACACCTCCAAGTGGATTTGAGTGAAATCCAGGTATTGTTTCTATTTTAAGTGAACTTAATTGAGACTTCGATGGCTTTATGGTATTTCAGACAGGCGCCTGTCAGGACTTTATCAACAAATAGTGCCCTCAGGGGGCATTTGAGGAGCAGACTGCCATGGACAGTGAGGACAAGAGACCTGGGCTGCAGACCCAGGTGAAAGGTGCATGGGGAGATGCCTGTGTGAGGATGTGCGCTCAGCCAGTACCTGCACTGTTCTGCCAAGACCTGCATCTTCTCACTGTCAATGGTGAAGAAATCCCTCACTGTCAAAGGGCTGAGTGAGAGTACAAAGGCTGCCCCTGAGAACTGGCTTTGTGGGCAATTTGTTCCCACTGACAGATTTATTTTGTCTATGCCTGTGTTATCAGGGTCCTGGGAGAAATTCCTTCCCAAATGTACTTTGACATGTACTAGTGTCTGTGGTATTAGGAAATGATGCTGTTTTTTTTTTTTTTGGAGTGATTGGGACTGTAAGTGCGAACATTTACTCCATCTAAATTACCTCATGGGTGAAGCATTTCTCTCAAAAAAATTTTGGATCTCCTAGCTCACTTTAAACTCAAAATTTACATGTTGAAATACTAGAAGAAAGCGGATTTGTAAAGCTGTTTCCCCTGTTTCTTCCATTTTTTCACCATGAGGGCATGAAATAGCTTTAATTTCCATTTTTTATTCTGTACTTTTTTTTTTTTAAGTTTAAGCTAGGAACTTTGACGTCTCCTTTTTCTTTGATGGGCTTTTGTGTTTGAGGAACTGTGCACTACAGCAGGTACTATGCAAAAATGAACATCAGCCAAAGAGAAAGATGTTTTTGCTTTTAGCAGTTAACATTTACATCTGGTTTTCTGTCAAATTCTTTGCATTCGAATTAAAGGAGCTTATTTTTGATAGTTAATAAAATAAATCTAGTCAGTTTTGACATTTGTATTTATTCAAATTCTCAAGGAATATATTTTTCACCTCGAAGTATTTTAGATTTGTTTAGTTATGAACATTTTCTCCCTCTTAAGTGGTTTAACATCCAATAAATAATTTTGACCCTACACGGTAATCACCAGAAGTGTTTCTAGTATGATTTAGTTAAGCAATTTGCTTTAAAACCATTAACAGGATACACTTATGTATTTTAAACTGATCTATCTGTGGTAAATAATAGCAGTTTAATATGGGTTTCTAAACACTAAATATTTAAAAACCTACAAGTTTATATTTTTCCATTTTTTATATAGTTTCTATATATAGTTTTATATAGTTTCTACTGGTACTAGAAATTTGATATGCATCTTTTGAAAGTTATTAGAAAAATTAACAGCTCTTAGGGCTTCATGATTGTTATTTATGTGTGTACTTGTGTGCATGCCTGAGTGTGTATGTGTGTCCTTCTCCTCCACTAAACTGTAAGTTTTTTGATGTAGGGAAAATGTCTTTTATCCCTGTGTGCCCGCTTTATTTTTGTCCTTAGATAATAGTATCTTCTCTGCCATATTGAAGGTGCTCAGTAAATATTTGTTTAATGAGTGAAGGACTAAATAAATAAATAAAACAAAAATAAAAATATAGCTATAAGAAAGTAGAAATATTTATAACTATTATCATCAAGGGTGATTGCTTTTTTTGCTGTATGATTTAGAACATGTTTGTAGAAATTCATAGCTTTTTAGCATCATGTATTATAATAAATTGCATTATAGAGCTTATAAGTGAAAATATTGCATATTTTAAAGGGCAAGGAAAAGACTTCGACTGAAACTCATGCCAGTCATGTTCATTGGTTAGAATAGCATTCTGACGCCCTCAGGTTGACTGTATTTTAAAGATCACTGTGATTAGATATTTCTCCAAATATATGATACTAGTTTAACATAGGGGTCGAGTCAATCATGGTAAACTAAGTATTAGAACTATTTTTCATGTGAGTACTCCAGGCAAGTATCATTCATTTTTCAAACCATCCCACATGTACTTCATCAGGATGCATATATTGGCTCTATCTCCAATAGTTTATATCTGATTACCATTCACCATTTCAACTCAGCAACTTCATTCTTGACCACCATTAGTTCTGTTCTCTATCTGGTCTCCTTGATCACCCTCCCTCCCCCATTTTCCCCATTTCAACGACAGGTCATAAATCAGGTCATATTGATTCCCTGGTTCAGGTGCTCCGGTGGCTTCATTACAATTAGAATACAATTCACGCTGTCTCAGCCCTCTCCACCCTTTCTCCATGACTGCAGCATATGGCCCTCCTCTCTGTGATCTCATCTCCCATATGCTACCGCTTCTCCACTATGCCACAGTCACAATGAATATATCCTAAGCCTCCTCCTGTTGAAGAGTCTTTGCATTTGCTATTTTCTCTGCTTGGGAGGCTCCTTCCTTGCTTGCTTTTTCCAAGGCCAGCTCCTCAACATATGTTTTCCTAACTGTCATTGTTTCAACATTTTCGTTTCTAATTACCCTAGCTAAGTTAGCCTTGCATCCATTTCATCCCAATCACGTTACCCTGTTTTCTTCATGAAATTTCCCTACTATCAGCAGTTAAGTGATAAATTTACTGTTTGTTTCCTTACTTGGCTACAGTTGGTTAGAATGTAAGCTTATTAGTGACCTGGACATCCTAGGGCTTCCCAGGTGGCGCTAAAGGTAAAGAACCCGCCTGCCAATGCAGGAGACATAAGAGACATGGGTTCAATCCTTGGGTCGGGAAGATCCCCTGGAGAATGACTTGGCAACCCACTCCAGTATTCTTGCTTGGAGAATCCCATCGTCAGAGGAGCTGGCGGGCCACAGTCCATGAGTCACAAAGAGGTGGACACTACTGAAGCAACTTAGCATACACATACACACATCCTTGATTTTTTTTTTCCTTCTATAGTTCCAGTGCTTAAAAATGTGCCTAGAGAATCTCCTCTGTGAAGAAAATCTACATTTGAGACATCGACCTCTTGAAATTTATGTCCTAAAGTCAGTCTTTTATACATTGTTGTTTAGTCATCAATGTAAAATGACATGATTGTTTAAAGACTCAGACTCCTTAATTTCCCTGGTGATCCAATAGCTGAACCGTTAGTAGCTGAACTCCATTCTAGGAGTTAGTCTCTATCTCTACTCTGTACCCGGTAGCTGAAGTGAAGTCCCCAAATCTCCTGGAACCCATCATAGCTCTGATTAGGGGGAAGAGAACTGATCATATAGAGAAGAGCAGTGTTTTTCCAAGTTTCCAATAATGGGCAGTTTGGGACATAGTGTTTACCTGGTGATAGAAACCCTTCAGATTAACTCCCCAGGTGGCATAGGCATTACCGAGGGAAATAACTATGTGTGTCTACAAGCAGTGGTGCCCAGGCTTTCGAAAGAAGGTGCAGGTATGCAATAAAAGGCAGGCTGTTTGAGAATAATGGGGAGGGGAGAGACTTTTTCATCCCTGCACTTGAAAAAATTCCGCCAAACAAATAGTAACAGTTGTTTAGAGAGGGCTATGAGGTATGTGGGGCTTCCCTGGTGGCTCAGAGGTTAAAGCGTCTGCCTCCAATGCGGGAGACCCGGGTTCGATCCCTGGGTCGGGAAGATCCCCTGGAGAAGGAAATGGTAACCCACTCCAGTATTCTTGCCTGGAGAATCCCATGGACGGAGAAGCCTGGTAGGCTACAGTCCACGGGGTCGCATAGAGTCGGACACGACTATATGAGGTATGTGAAGTTTCTGTGTACTGCTCTTGTTTCCCCTGTTTGCTTCTGGATGTATGAGGGCAACTTATGGGAAATATCACCATATTTAGGTTGTTTGTACGTATATTTCATTCTGCAGGATAGAGCTCTGTATGTAAAAGATCTTTTAACTCAGTACAGCCAGCTCCCCCACAGACTCTTTCACCATTTATAAAGTGGTCACTTCTGAGTGATGGACTACATGGTAAGACCAGTAATCCCATAGGTTTCAGTCTACCGCTTTATTTCTTTTGCACAGGTTTCTTGGTGAGAGGCAGTAGTGAGTATGAGAAGCTTATCCATTATAAGCTGAATGTTTGTGTTCCCCCACCACAAATTCATTATGCTCCTCGCCCCTAGAGTGATGGTATTTGGAAATGGAACCTTTGGGAGGTATTCGGTTTAGATTATGACAGGAGGGTTATGACTGGTTCTGGAAGATCCCACATGGGGTAGGATCCTCATGATGGTATTTGTGCCCTTATAAGAGGAAGAAAATGCAGAGATGTCTCTCTTTCCATATGAACATAAAGAAGAGGTTGTGTAACCACATAATGAGATGGTGGTTATCTGCAAGCAAGGACGTAGGCCATCACCAAGAACCAAATCTATTGGCACCTTTATCTTGGAATTTCAGTGTCCATAACTGTCAGAAATACATGATGCTTAAACCACTCTGCCTGTGCCATTTTGTTATAAGACCAAACTAAGACACTGTCCATGTCTCCTTTTCTCAACTTCTTCATCAGCTGTGCTCCAATATTGTTCCTTTCATGTCCTTGACTAGCTGGTTGGACAATTAGCCTCTGACATCTATGCAAATCCCTTACTTATGGTTATATCTTCTTAAAAGCAGAATGATATACTGCTTGATGTCCTTCTCTCTGCGAAGATTGCCTTGTTCATTTGGTGCCACAACATGATCACTGACCTAGAGCCAGACATCTTGGAATGTGAAGTCAAGTGGGCCTTAGAAAGCATCACTACGAACAAAGCGAGTGGAGGTGATGGAATTCCAGTTGAGCTATTTCAAGTCTTGAAAGATGATGCTGTGAAAGTGCTGCACTCAATATGCCAGCAGATTTGGAAAACTCAGCAGTGGCCACAGGACTGGAAGAGATCAGTCTTCATTCCAATCCCAAAGAAAGGCAATGCCAAAGAATGCTCAAACTACCGCACAATTGCACTCATCTCACACGCTAGTAAAGTGATGCTCAAAATTCTCCAAGCCAGGCTTCAGCAATATGTAAACCGTGAACTCCCAGATGTTCAAGCAGGTTTTAGAAAAGACAGAGGCACCAGAGATCAAATTGCCAACATCCGCTGGATCATGGAGAAAGCAAGAGAGTTCCAGAAAAACATCTATTTCTGCTTCATTGACTATGCCAAAGCCTTTGACTGTGTCGATCACAATAAACTGTGGAACATTCTGAAAGAGATGGCAATCCCAGACCACCTGACCTGCCTCTTGAGAAACCTGTATGCAGGTCAGGAAGCAACAGTTAGAACTGGACATGGAACAACAGACTGGTTCCAAATAAGAAAAGGTGTACGTCAAGGTTGTATATTGTCACCCTGCTTATTTAACTTATATGCAGAGTACATCATGAGGAACGCTGGGCTGGAAGAAGCACAAGCCGGAATCAAGATTGCTAGGAGAAATATCAATAACCTCAGATATGCAGATGACACTACCCTTATGGCAGAAAGTGCAGAGGAACTCAAAAGCCTCTTGATGAAAGTGAAAGAGGAGAGTGAAAAGGTTGGCTTGAAGCTCAACATTCAGAAAACAAAGATCATGGCATCTGGTCCCATCACTTCATGGGAAATAGATGGAAAAACAGTGGAAACAGTGTCAAACTTTATTTTTTTGGGCTCCAAAATCACTGCAGATGCTGATTGCAGCCATGAAATTAAAAGACGCTTGCTCCTTGGAAGGAAAATTATGACCAACCTTGATAGTATATTAAAAAGCAGAGACATTACTTTGCCAAGCAAGGTCCGTCTAGTCAAGGCAATGGTTTTTCCCGTGGTCATGTATGGATGTGAGAGTTGGACTGTGAAGAAGGCTGATCGCCAAAGAATCGATGCTTTTGAACTGTGGTGTTGGAGAAGACTCTTGAGAGTCCCTTATACTGCAAGGAGATCCAACCAGTCCATTCTAAAGGAGATCAATCCTGGATGTTCATTGGAGGGACTGATGCTGAAGCTGAAACTGCAATACTTTGGCCACCTCATGCGACGGGTTGACTCACTGGAAAAGACTCTGATGCTGGGAAAGGTTGGGGGCGGGAGGAGAAGGGGACAACCGAGAATGAGATGGCTGGATGGCATCACCGACTCTGTGGATATGGGTTTGAGTGAACTCCGGGAGTTGGTGATGGACAGGGAGGCCTGGCGTGCTGTGATTCATGGGGTCGTGGAGAGTCAGACACGACTGAGCGACTGAACTGAACTGAGTCTGTGTTAGCCCGCCCCAGTAGTTCAGCTTTAAGTTACTGCATGTATATCATGTGGAACCGTTTGTTAACTCACTTGAAATTTCTTTATGTTGAATACACTTGAGTGTATTCAAGGGACCCAGGAACTCCATTGTGATTCCTGGGTTAGGACTTGCCAGGGCAACATAAAGCGCTCTGATCTGCTACTGACCCTCAGATGACCACTGGGTCTGCTAGTTGTGAGAGTTGCATATCCTATCCATGGATCAGCTGAAAAGGTTTTTCTTTCTCTGGTATCCACTTAAGACCTTTGGGTTGGAATAGGAGGCCCGGATGTAGTATGTGCATCAAACATAATGCTTGTTAAGGAAAAAAAGTGAGGGGATGCAAGACTTAGCATCCTGCAGTTATTCCTTTTACAATAAATATTTTTATATAATTTTATCTATTTTGGCTGTGCTGTGTCTTTGTTTCTGCGTGGACTTTTCTCTAATTGCGGGGAGTGGGTCTTACTCTGTAGTTTTGGTCGTGGGCTTCTCATTTCAAGTGGCTTCTCTTGATGGGAGCACCGACTCTAGAGCAGGCAGATTTCAGCACTTGTGGCTCCCAGGCTCTAGAGCACAGGCTCAGTAGTTGCGGTCCATGGGCTGTGTTGCTCTGTGGCATGTGGGATCTTCCAGAACCAGGGATCGAATCTGTGTCCGCTACACCGGCAGGTGGATTCTCTATCACTGAGCCCCTGGGGAAGCCCACAGTGAATATTTCTGAATTTTACTAATTTTAATACTATATGTCTTGATGCTATCCATTGTGTATTAATTTTTTCCTGGGTAATTTTAATTTGAATATTTAAAACTTTTTTCAGGAACATACACTTCTGTTCTACATTTGAATATTTATCTGTTTCTCTTTTACTTAATCTGGTATCTAATTAAAGAAATGCTAATGATAAAATTGATATCTTTCATATCTATCATCTTCTTTCCAAGTACATTATAGACATATATTTTGCTTTGTATGCTATTTTTTAAAAACTCCTCTTTTCTGTCCTCAACTGTGTTTTCATTTCTGTTTATTCTTTTTGTTGCTTCTGATAATGTGATAGATCTATCTGCATTATTTATTTCTGTGCATATTCTTTGTCATCTTTTAAGACATTCAAAATTTACATTGAGTGTTTCCTTCCTTTAGCAAGCTTTTTTCTGACCCCTTCCTCACTTACGATAAGACTGGGTTAGGTGGTTTTTATGTTTATTTCTTGTGAATTCTCTTATCACTGCCTAGTATTATCTGTTTCTGTTTGACCTTTACACTATGTTGTTACCTATGTTAAGGCGAGAACCATCTCTTGTTCATTTTTCTTTCCCCAGTATATGATTGTAAGTATTAGAGAATATTAGTTGGAAGGGAAAAAATTACATCAGTGTAAATGTCTTAAAGCTAATGCCTTCCAAAATGGCAAAGCCACAGCAAATCTAATGAGTCAGTAGCAATACATAGACTACCTCCTAAAAATGGCTAAATTTAAGGGAGTTGTTAGATTTACTGAGACTGTGACAAGATTAATGATCATGAGAATTTTAAAATATAAAGATATTACTGAGAGTTGATCCAAGTAGTGGAATATTATGGTTGAAAAGGAACTTAAATATCATTGAGTCTAATCTTTCTTTCTGTAATGCTCTTGATATTGAATGAAGGGAAGAGAGTCCTCAAAAAGCTGCTGCTGCTGCTGCTAAGTCACTTCAGTCGTGTCCGACTCTGTGCGACCCCATAGACCGCAGCCCACCAGGCTCTTCTGTCCCTGGGATTCTCCAGGCTAGGATACTGGAGTGGGTTGCCATTTCCTTCTCCAATGTATTGCATGCATGCTAAGCCGATTCAGTCGTGTCTGACTCTATGTGACCCTATGAATAGCAGTGCACCAGGCTCCTGTGTCCACAGGATTCTCTAGGCAACAATACTGGAGTGGGTTGCCATTTCCTTCTCTCTCAAAAAGTGAATAGACTTGAAAAGATTACTCAGCTTATAAGTGGTTAAGTCATTGCTAAGAGCCAGGTCTATCATGATTTTTTTCACATGATAGTGAAAAAGACAAAAAATAAAAAACTAGGCTTTCCTGGTGGCTCAGACAGTAAAGAATCTGTTTGCAATGCAGGAGACCTGGGTTGCATCCCTGGTCAGAAAGACAACCTGGTGAAAATGGCAACCCACTCCAGTATTCTTGCCTGGAGAATTCCATGGACAGAGGATCCTGGTAGGCTCACAAAGGTAGGCTCATCCTACCAGGCTCTTCCTGGTAGGTGTCACAAAGAGTTGGACACCACTGAGTGACTGTCTTTTTACTTTCTTTACTATTCTGTCTCTCTGTTTGAATGTTTTAATGTTAATCTTTGAAACTCTTTTCCATTCCTTTTTGGAGTCTTCGACTATAGTGAGACAAAGCCAGTGTTTTCACAATTCTTTCAGTTGCTGCTTAGTTTATGGAAAAAGCCAAAGTGATTTCATCAAAACCACCAGTAATTAAAATGGAATAATATGTGGATAAGTATATTTTTCAACAAGAGAAGTGCCTCTTTTCACATTTTATTCCTTAAGACTCTTTTACCTAACAGAGCACCTACCTAGCACATGCAGTATTTGATTATTGTATATATAATTGTATACCCTTAAGAGTGGTATTGTTATAATGATTGATAAAATCTCACAGTTTAGCTGGTTAGTTCAGCAAATTTCTTCCATTTAGTTCAGAAGTAGAAATATATCCAAAGAAATGTTTGACATTTAGCATTTTTCTTTATATTCTCTTTTTAAATAAATTATTTTAATTGGAGGCTAACTACTTTACAATATTGTAGTGGTTTTGTCATACATTGACATGAATCAGCCATGGGTGTACATGTGTCCCCCATCGTGAAACCCCTCCCACCTCCCTCCCCACCCCATCCCTCTGGGTTGTCCCAGTGCATCGGCTTTGAGTGCCGTGTTTCATGCATCCAACTTGGACTGGTGACCTATTTCGCGTGTGGTAATAGACATGTTTCAATGCTATCTTCTCAAATCATCCCACCCTCGCCTTCTCCCACAGAGTCCAAAAGTCTGTTCTTTACATCTGTGTCTCTCTTGCTGTCTCGCATATAGGGTTATCGTACTCTTATAAGGGCTTCTATTCTGACTTCTTAGTTTTTAAGTAACCCAGTAAAATGTTTATTCTAGTATTTGTATATGGAGAGTATTTTTTTCTATAATAATATAGGTCTATGCTCTGGTTTAATGAAAAGTTGCCTTTGGAGTTTTTTAATTTTTCTGCATACTTATATCTCCTTTCATAGCTAAGTCATTAGTTTAACAACAATTTCCTACATTGAAACAATATTATCATCTTGTGTGAGTTGACATCATTATTGAATGAAGTCAGTAATGTAGAAATCATTACTGAATATTAAAGAACTACTATAGAGTTATTCTTTAACACACTATATCACTTCTTTGTGAAACTAGCTAATCTCAAGCAAGGTTTGATTCTGTTTCAAAATCCAAATCATTTTTGGAGCAAACTTCTTAGATGTTAAATCATATGACAACTGTGCAAAAATATACACCATAAGTTAATTAAGTATGATTAAATGGAAAGTGATAAAAATTATATTCATAAGTATTGATAAATCCAAATAGCCACAGTAAAAGTCATAACATACATACAAAATTTCTAGCAGCTGGTCTTGAACTTATGTATTATAACCTGTGACCAACAGGTGGCAGCAGTTCCTAAAAGGTTCTCACTGGATAGCATACAGAATCATACAACAGTTGTAACTCACATGCTTTATCCTTCACTAGGGTTGTATAAAATGCAATGTATTTAAACTGAATGATAGAGGCCTCCATTTGCCACTTTAGAAACAAAATTACTTTATTCAATTATGTTTAAAATTATATGTATAATGTGCATTTATTTATTATACTGTGTTGAAATATGCACAGTGAACCAGTAACTGCTTTCCTTTTGTTGAAGGAGGTTAGGAAGTAGGGATGCATTGAATACATTCACTCTTATAATTTTTAATCCCTGGGGATATTTTAAAGAAATGACTCTACTGATTTCTTACATACTTTCATTTTGCCATAACACAGGACTAGATTTTAGTTATTTGGATATGAGGCATGCCACCACTATAGGAGTCTGTAAAATTTAGAATAAGATGTACTGACAAAACCATGTTTGATAGTTCTGTAGTGTACTCACCTTTAATAAAGAGTGTCTTTTTGTGTACTTTGTTGTATCCTTGAAAAAGTATGACCATATTTATTTTAAACACGCACTCTTTCTTGTCTTCTCCAGTTTTACTGAAATATAGCTGAAATATGGCATAATATAAGTTTATGGTATATAGCATAATGATTTGGGCTTCATATATCATGAAATGATGACCACAATAAGTTTAGTAAACATCTATCATCTTCTATAGATACAAAATTAAAGAAATGGAATAAAATTTTTTTTGTGTGTGATGAGAACTTAGAATTTTACAACTTTTATATATAACATACAGCACTTTCAATTTTATTTATCATGTTGTGACTGAGAAAACTATGATGGTGTGGTCGCTACATCTTGGAGTGTGAAGTCTGGTGGGCCTTAGGAAGTGTTACTACAAATGAAGCTAGTGGAGGTGATGAAATTCCAGTTGAGCTATTTCAAATCCTAAAAGATGATGCTGTTAAGGAGCTACACTCAATATGCCAGAAAATTTGGAAAACTCAGCAGTGGCCATAGGACTGGAAAAGGTCAGTTTTCATTTCAATCCCAAAGGGCAATGCCAAAGAATGTTCAAAGTACTATACAATTGTGCTCATTTCACATGTTAGCAAGGTAATGCTCAAAATCCTTTAAGCTAGGTTTCAACAGTATGTGAAATGAGAACTTCCAGTTGTAAAGCTGGATTTAGAAAAGGCAGAGGAACCAGAGATTAAATTGCTAACATTCACTGAATCAAAGAAAAGAGCAAGGGAATTCCATAAAAATATATATTTTTGCTTCCTTCACTACGCTAAAACCTTTGACTGCATGGATCACAATGAACTGTGGAAAATTCTTAAAGGGATGGGAATACCAGACCACCTTATCTGCCTCCTGAGAAATCTGTATGCAGGTCAAGAAGCAACAATTAGAACTGGACATGGAACAATGGATTGGTTCAAAATTGGGAAAGTAGTACTTAAAGGCTGTATATTGTCACCTTGCTTATTTAACTTATATCCAGAGTACACCATGCGCAAGGCTTGGCCGGATGAATCTCAAGCTGGAATGAAAATTTCTAGGAGAAATATTCACAACCTCAGAAATGCAGATGATACCACCCTAATGGCAGAAAGAAAAGTAACTAAAGAGTCCCTTGATGAAGGTGAAAGAGGAAAGTAAAAAAGCTGGCTTAAAAACTCAACATTCAAAAAATGAACATCATGGCATTTAGTCCCATTGCTTCATGGCAAATAGATGGGGAAACAATGTAAACAGTAACAGACTTTTCGTGGGCTCTAAAAGCACAGCAGACAGTGACAATAGCCACAAAGTTAAGAGATGCTTGCTCCTTGGAAGGAAAGATATGACAAATCTTGACAATATATTAAAAAGCATAGACATCACTTTGCCGACAAAGGTCTGTGTAGTTAAAGCAATGGTTTTGATGTGAGAGTTGGACCATAAAGGCTGTGTGCTTAGCTACTCACTGTGTCCGATTCTTTGAGACCCCATGGACTCTAGTTGGCCAGACTCCTCTGCCCATGGGAATTCTCCAGGCAAGAATACTGGAGTGGGCTGCCATGCTCTCCTCCAGGGGATCTTCCCAACTCAGGGATCAAACCCTGGTCTCCTGCATTGCAGGTGAATTCTTGACCATCTGAGCCAAGAGGGAAGCCCCAAAGAATTGAGTCTTTCATATTGTGGTGTTGGAGAACACTCTTGAGAGTCTCTGGGACCACAGGGAGATCAAACCAGTCAATCTTAAAGGAAATCAACCCTGAATATTCATTGGAAGGACTGATCCTGAAGCTCCAGTAGAGTGGCCATGTTATGCAAAGAGCCCAAAGGGTTTTTTATTTTTATTGAGAAAGACCCTCATGCTGGGAAAGATTGAGGGCAGGAGGAGAAGGCAGCAGTAGAGGATGAGACGGTTGAATGGCATCACCATTTCAATGGACTTGAGTTTGAGCCAAATCCCAGAGATAGTGAAGGATGGGGAAGCGTGGTGTGCTGCAGTCCATGGTTTCTCAAAGAGTCAGACATGACTCAGTGTCTGAACAACGACACTCATGTTGTGTATTACACCACTACTCCTTATTTATCTTATAACTGGACTGTGACCATATATTAACTAATTTATTGACTCAGTTGGAACTTATCTTTCATAACAAGGATACATTGGCACAACTGAAACAAATCATTATAAGGGAGAAGTTATAAACCAAGTCAGGGGTTTCTGCAGATATATTGAAGCACTCTTCTAACAGTGTCATCCCTCCAACTCCATAGAATGTTACACAGCCAATCACTGTTAAGGACAATCTTCCAGTACATGCTTCAATTCATGATTCAGCAGACAGCTTTGGAGGGAGACATTTTTGGTTGTCACAATTGGAGGGAGCACTGCTGCTGGCAGGTATGCTGCTTAATAGCATCCACTCACAGGACAGTCCTCCACAAAAAAGATGATGCATACCAAATGTCAAGACTGCCAAAGTGGAAAAACCCTATTCTTTACTAGTCAGCTAGAAAAATCACTTATATCTACATTGTAGGGATACAGGCACAGAATGGCCAACAAATTAGAATCCTGGTGCATAAACTAAATGGTTAAAACTATGATAACACCAGATTTTCTAAGAAAATAAAATCTATCCATCTGTTGATGAATCAAAAGATCATAGTGTACACTGCTATATATAAAATATATAATTAACAAGGGCCTACCATATAGCACAGGGAACCACACTCAATATAGTTTAATAACCTATAATAAAAATATTCTAAAAATAATATATATATATATAACTGAATCACTTTGCTATATACCTGAAACTGACAGAACATTGTCAATCAATGATATTTTAATAAAATTAAATAAGATCATAGTGAAAAAGCTATGTCATAGTGTAAAAAGCTCTTTCCAGCAAATCATGACTGTAAAGTGTTCTAGTACACGAACCCCAAGGGGAAAGTTTGTCTCTAACCTTGCACAAGAAATTCTTCAGAAAGCCTCATTAGCTACCCAGCAAAATTTAAACACTCAGCATATCAAACCTATATTTGCTGAACAAATTGAGTGCTGAATATACTGTTGAAATGTTTTTATGTGTCTAGTTGCTTTTGAATTCTTAAATGTATATTCCAAAGGATAGATGAAGAGTGACCACACTTTCCCTATCTATCTTGCACCCCTAAACTTATTTTTTGCTTTTCCATCTTGGGAATTGAGGGATGAAACAAAATTTCATGGGGTAGCTTTTGCTCTTTCAATCTGATTTGCTCTCAACAATGTGCGGGTGATTGAGCACTACATGCCTGTGTGTTCTAATATGGAGACATTCCAAGTACTGGAATGTTCTAGAAAGCTCTGCTGCTGCTGCTGCTAAGTCTCTTCAGTCATGTCCGACTCTGTGTGACCCCATAGATGGCAGCCCACCAGGCTCCCCTGTCCCTGGGATTCTCCAGGCAAGAATACTGGAGTGGGTTGCCATTTCCTTCTCCAATACATGAAAGTGAAAAGTGAAAGTAAAGTCATTCAGTCTGTCCAACTCTTAGCGATCCCATGGACTGCAGCATACCAGGCTCCTCCATCCATGGGATTTTCCAGGTAAGAGTAAAAGATATTTTGTGACTACATAGACATTTAGAAGATTTAGAATATTCTCTATGTCTAGTACAAGAAAGTTCTTTAGGTCCAATAAATAGAAAATATCACAATACATTTTTAAGGGTATCTGTTAGGCACCTAGAGTAGTGTTCTTCTTATAAATATGTGCTGTATTCATTTCAGTTCAGTTCAGTCGCTCAGTCGTGTCCGACTCTCCGCGACCCCATGAATCACAGCATGCCAGGCCTCCCTGTCCATCACCAACTCCCGGAGTACACCCAAACTCATGTCCACAGAGTCGGTGATGCCATCCAGCCATCTCATTCTCCGTCGTCCCCTTCTCCTCCCGCCCCCAACCTTTCCCAGCATCAGTCTTTTCCAGTGAGTCAACTCATCGCATGAGGTGGCCAAAGTATTGCAGTTTCAGCTTTAGCATCAGTCCCTCCAATGAACATCCAGGATTGATCTCCTTTAGAATGGACTGGTTGGATCTCCTTGCAGTATAAGGGACTCTCAAGAGTCTTCTCCAACACCACAGTTCAAAAGCATCGATTCTTTGGCGATCAGCCTTCTTCACAGTCCAACTCTCACATCCATACATGACCACGGGAAAAACCATTGCCTTGACTAGACGGACCTTGCTTGGCAAAGTAATGTCTCTGCTTTTTAATATACTATCAAGGTTGGTCATAACTTTCCTTCCAAGGAGCAAGTGTCTTTTAATTTCATGGCTGCAATCAGCATCTGCAGTGATTTTGGAGCCTAAAAAAACAAAGTCTGACACTGTTTCCACTGTTTTTCCATCTATGTCCCATGAAGTGATGGGACCAGATGCCATGATCTTTGTTTTCTGAATGTTGAGCTTCAAGCCAACCTTTTCACTCTCCTCTTTCACTTTCATCAAGAGGCTTTTGAGTTCCTCTGCACTTTCTGCCATAAGGGTAGTGTCATCTGCATATCTGAGGTTATTGATATTTCTCCCAGCAATCTTGATTCCAGCTTGTGCTTCTTCCAGCCCAGCGTTCCTCATGATGTACTCTGCATATAAGTTAAATAAGCAAGGTGACAATATACAACCTTGACGTACTCCTTTTCCTATTTGGAACCAGTCTGTTGTTCCATGTCCAGTTCTAACTGTTGCTTCCTGACCTGCATACAGGTTTCTCAAGAGGCAGGTCAGGTGGTCTGGGATTGCCATCTCTTTCAGAATGTTCCACAGTTTATTGTGATCGACACAGTCAAAGGCTTTGGCATAGTCAATGAAGCAGAAATAGATGTTTTTCTGAAACTCTCTTGCTTTCTCCATGATCCAGAGGATGTTGGCAATTTGATCTCTGGTGCCTCTGCCTTTTCTAAAACCTGCTTGAACATCTGGGAGTTCACGGTTTACATACTGCTGAAGCCTGGCTTGGAGAATTTTGAGCATGACTTTACTAGCGTGTGAGATGAGTGCAATTGTGCGGTAGTTTGAGCATTCTTTGGCATTGCCTTTCTTTGGAATTGGAATGAAGACTGACCTCTTCCAGTCCTGTGGCCACTGCTGAGTTTTCCAAATTTGCTGGCATATGGAGTGCAGCACTTTCATTAGCAGGGCCTTAAAAGTCTGACTTCTGATGAAATTTCATGTAATTGTATCAAAATATAAATATTTGAATTTTGTACTGTTGCTTTGATGTCTAAAATGGTCAAATGTGACCACCAGTAAGTACATTTCTGATTCATTTGCTCTTTGTAAAAGGAAAAGAAAAAGTAGCAAAGAAGTGGGATGATTATGCTGATACATTAAGTTCAGTGCAGTGATCCAAAGCTCAGTATGTCTGAAAGAATTGCTCTGTAATCAGGCTCCTTAGATTTCTAGCAACTACATAGGCAGGAACTCAACTTCTCCATGATGTAAAGGCTTGACTTCCCCTGTTTTATAATGAAAAGAAATGTGTCTCAGACTTTGTAGATCAAAGTTTGTGCTTTGGTTAAAGTGATAAGCATTTTCAATTTTCTGTACAGGGCTTATTTGCTTCATGAGGGCTATGTTATATAAAGAACAAAAATGAGATTAGAATAACAACTTTGGCCAAATGACATTTTAACATATTTTAGGATAATGTAAAAATGAAAGAAAAGTCAGACAATATCTATGATGCTTTTATATTTAAATGCATTGCAACAAAAAGAAAGTATGTGACATAAATTGTTAAGAGTAACTATTTGCATGTTTTTGAGGAATGCTTTGGGTAGAATAGTGTATAAAATGATCCTAAGAAGATATTTGTCCTCATGGGGTTTATTTGTTCTCCACATGAGCTTTTTTACAATTAAAGATAGTTCTTTATTCTGTTTCAAGTCTTTATAATGAAGCTTGCATAAATAAAATATATAGAATATTTACAGAAGATCATGATTATCCTATCAGGTTGAATAAAATCTGTCTAATAATTTTGCCATTATTGCAAATAAGGTTGTATAGCTTTTGTTGGTCATGTCAAATTGCATGTTCATTTATTTAATGATTGCTTATTGAGCATTTGCTTTATGTGAGGCAGTCTTCTGGAGCTTGGAATGAAGCATGGAATTCAATAATCGTTGTCCCTGACCTCATTTCTAATGAAACCATCAGAATACTGGAAACCATCATGTGCTCTTCTTTTCAGTGATATGAACTCTAGTTACAATGATGGAAAACTTGAATAAATACTTGTGCTAATTAGAAATATTAAAGTAAAATATACTTTAAGAATCTATTTTAAATCCTGATACTATAAATATAGCAGTAACAGTATATTAAAGTTCCCATTTTAACATTAATATAGTCTCCTCATGATTGAATATATTGATGGCTTTCAGTAAAGTCACCATAATTATTATTATGGTTCTCAAAGTATATCTCTTTTTTTCTTTCTCTCTTTCTCCCTCCTTCCCCCCCATATTCATATATTTCTGTTCATATATATGCAAATACACACTAGTAAGAATTGTTATACTTGGTTACCAGGCATAAACATTTAGAAACACTATAAAATTATGACATTCAGAATTTCCAAGAACAGAGAGAATCCTGGATAACTCAAAATGCTATTTTATAAATGAGACTTTTCACGTGTTTTCCAATGCATTTTGTGTAACATTGATTTGCAAATAATCTTGGACAAATGAAACCTTAGATACTTGAGGTGAGTTCCATATTTTATCATTCAGAGCATTAAGCAACTATCCATTTCCAAATTTAGTATAAATTCAAATAAGTTGGACATGATCCAGCTTGGAGGAAGGAGAGAATTCAAGGTATCTATAATGGGGTTATTTTTCAACCCACTTTCTTAGTGTAATTAAAAGCTGTAGTAGGTAATAATCTCTTGTTTAAATGCAACGTGAAAGATCACTCTAGGTCACCCATTTGGAAGATGGAAACCTGTGCCTTAGAAACCAGTGCCAAGGTAGGGAAAGAAGAAAAGTATAGTTGCCATCTGTTGGAAAAACTAAATCTCACAATGTGTGAAAAAAAAAAGAAGAACAAGCCATGAGTCAGTTGTCTTAGTAAATCATGTCTCCTCTTTTTCTCACATATACACTTAATGCTTACTGTTGCTACAGTAAAATATATCATTGCATTTGATTAAACCAAATCTGATTTCCTGGGTAGATCACCCTGGAGGATCTATTGTTGAATACGACTGCTGCCACTGTGATTATCTCCCATTAATGGCTAGGCCTAGTGGGTGGATCCTGGTCATTATTTGTAAGGACTTGGCTTCTTTCCCTATTAAAAAGAAATAAAAGATTTCTAAGTTTTAAGAGAGAGAGTTAAGTCTTGTCAGAAGTAGGCAAGGGGAGAGGAGAGGTTCAGAAGACAGTTCTGCCATAATTATTATTATGTGAACAATCTCTATCCATTTCATCATCTAGAGTAGGTTTCCCTGCTTGAGTCATTTATTTTCCGCTGGAAATTTTGGATCAATTTTTACCTGTATGAAATGTGACAACTGGAGATGAATTGGTTGTAGGGGAAGATGGTCCAAATCTTGATGCATGGTTGAACCTTGAACAACACAAGGGTTAGGGCCATTGACTTCCTGCATAGTGGAAAATCAGTCCATAGTTTTACAGTTCTGTATTTGAGGTTCCACACCTGCATATTCTGACTTCCCTGGTGGCTCAGAAGTAAGAATCCACCTGCCAATGCAGGAGATGTGCAGGAGACACGGGTTCCATCCCTGGGTTGGGAAGATCCCCTGGAGAAGGAAATGGCAACCCACTCCAGTATTCTTGCTTGGAGAATCCCACGGACAGAGGAGCCAGGTGGGCTACAGTCCATGGGGTCACAAAGAGTTAGGCATAACTGACGTGACTGAACATACACACACACACACACACACCCCTGCATATTCAACCTACCATAGATCATGTGCTACTGTAGTATGTATTTACTGGGAAAACAAAACAAAACAGAAGAAACTGTCTATAAGTGGACCCAAACTCATCAAGCCTGTGTTCAAGCGTTAACTTTAGGGACAGGATTTACCTCTTCTTTTTGATTAGGAAAGTAGGCCTGTGGTTAATAGGTACTTATAGAATATACAGAAAGGTATTCAGTGTACTAGATGTGTTTAGTAGAAACCATGGTGTTCATTTTGTGTGACCTTATAACGGAAATATTGATACATATAAAATCTTGAGCACAAAAAAGATTTAACAAATATATTTGTTTTCTTCTTGTCAGTAATACCTTTCTTATGCCCTTTGTCATTATGAATTACATTTTGAAGAAGAAAGTAAACAATTGTGATTTATAATGAACACACTAAGATATATGCTGTCTAAATTCTGAAAGGTAATACCAGTACTCTCTACCCTTGCGTGAAGGGGTTTATTTCAAAGTCACCTCTTGGGATAATGTATTAGGATTTAGGGGGTGTATTTACCTATACTGAAGAAGAAATTTCAGAGATTACATATGCTAGAAAATATTTTTAAAATTTATACAGTGATTTTTTTTTCCAAAAGAGATAAAGTATAACTATGGGAGGGAACCAACTGAGAAACTGCTAAAATTAGTATTTAATAGCTCAAGATTTCTAAAATTAGTTAAGTAAATTATATAGCAATGTACTGTACCCTCAGTTTTTATAAATAATATTCAATTGGAAATAAAATTACATAGCTGTTTACTTAGAGGAAATATAAATTATAAAATACATTAAAATCTCATGAAAATTAAAAATCCTGTTTTTTAAAGTAACATGATTAATGAACATGTCTTCAAAAAAGTAGATTATATGTAATGACATTTAAAATTTATTTTTTATGTAGATTAGTATCTGTGTATTTCAATTTAAAATTTATTTATATCAGTTTATCCTAAGCAAGATTAAGAGCATGATATTGATCTTAAAGAAACTATAATCAGAAAATTGGATCACAATACACATTGTTTAATTGTGAGATTATCCTTTTCAGCAAAAAACGTAAGTATCAAATTTGGCAGGTACTGAAATTCCCAGTATTATTCTGACAAAAACACCAAACTTGCTTATGATATAGTAAATACAAAGAGGAACAAAACAGGTGTCAGAGATGTAATAACATAGAGGGGTTATACAGTTCTTTTTTCAAAGAAATGTAGAATTAAAATATTCTTAAAGGTCACATGCCATCTCTTCAGCCCATTTAAGTCTTCTGAAATGCCACTCTGAAGTAAAATCACCTCTCCAGAAGAGTCATTCCATTAGAGAGCCAACTAACATCAGTACAGAGATAAATGGGAGAACAGAAAATTGATTTTACACTTGTGCTGTAAGTGTGGTCAAATGTTATAGGCCAGCACATCAAATAGGATTCCAAAGAATTGCTGTGCTTTAAAAATAACAACATAAGAGGATGTGGTTAAATACAACTTAATAATAGGTCTGATGTGCTCAGTGTATAATAAAATATTTATTTACTCTTCTATTTGTAGTGTGACATTCATATATCACTTTTCTTTCTGTTAATAAATTAATTCTTTCAGTGTTCCTGTAACTAATATCTTTTATCCAAACTCTTGCTATCACATGTACCCAGAGATATGTAGGCATGTAGCAACAGTGATTTAATTTATAGAATCATGCCTAATAAAAATGTTTGAATTATATTTTATTTTATATAATGCCAAGTCCACATGCAAATGCTATCCAGATTAAAATTTTAAAAGTACTATTTATCAAAACTGTTGCAGTTAATTAGATTTACCAGAAACACAAAAATGAGTTTGCTTTTCAAGTTTCTGTGTGTTTACTTGCCTTCTCCATGTTGCTTATGTTGCTATGATGTTCAGCTGGGACCCATCAATTCTTATCAGGTGTTTTTGATCTCACTATGGTTGAGCTGAGTCAGGTTTGATGAATGTGATACTGTGTATTCCATCCTTCCTTCACTAAAGAATCTCAGGGGGTAGGTAGAAAGCTGGGCAATGACATTTTTAAAAGCCCTTTGTGCACTTAGCAGCTTAACAAGAAAGTCACAGCTAATATTTTTTTTCCTCTTATAGACATTTGGAGCTGTTCAAGACCAACATAGCCTCTCTCCACAAATTGCTGAGCAAGTGATCAATTCCAGTGTAGACTGAAGAGTGAAGGAATTTTCAACAAATTAAGGAAAGGTGATTTGAGAATTTAGTTCTTTCTTAAAGATGGTTCTGTAGGGCAGCCCTTACAATCTATTCCATCTCTTCCTTAGATTTTCCTTCACTCCTGGTTCTCCCAGTTTCTACAGGTTTTATAATCTCACATGACTATTACAACAGTTTATTTCCTTTAATTCTTTCTTGGGAGGGATGAGAGATTTTGAGTCATGTATTCTATCCATCAGTTCAGTTCAGTTCAGAGCTCAGCTTTCTTTATACTCCAACTCTCACATTCATATATGACTACTGAAAAAAACATAGCCTTGACTAAACGGACCTTTGTTGACAAAGTAATGTCTCTGCTTTTTAATATCCATATGTTACCTGAAAATATGGGCTGCTTCATGCAATATGGCTTTCAGTTCAGTTCAGTCGCTCGGTCGTGTCTGACTCTGTGACCCCGTGGACTGCAGCACGCCAGTCTTCTGTCCATCAGCAACTCCCGGAGCTTACTCAAACTCGTGTCCATTGAGTCGGTGATGCCATCCAACGGTGATGCCATCCAACCATCTCATCATCTCTCTTCCCCTTCTCCTCCCACCTTCAATCATTCCCAGCATTAGGGTCTTTTCAAATGAGTCAGTTCTTTGCATCAGGTGGCCAAAGTACTGAAGTTTCAGCTTTAGCATCAGTCCTTCCAATGAATATTCAGGACTGATTTCCTTTAGGATGGACTGGTTGGATCTCCTTGCTGTCTAAGGGACTCTTCTCCAACACCACAGTTCAAAAGCATCAATTCTTCAGCACTCAGTTTTCTTTATAGTCTAACGATTACACCCATACATGACTACTGGAAAAATCAAAGCTTTAATTAGATGGACATTTGCTGTCAAAATAATGTCTCTGCTTTTTAATATGCTGTCTAGGTTGGTCATAATTTTTCTTCCAAGGAGCAAACGTCTTTTAATTTCATGGCTGCAGTCACCATCAGCAGGAATTTTGGAGTCCCCAAAAATAAAGTCTGTCACTGTTTTCATTGTTTCTCCATTTCCACACCTATTTGCCATGAAGTGATGGGGCCGGCATGCCATAATCTTAGTTTTCTGAATGTTGAGTTTTAAGCCAACTTTTCCCACTCTTTTTCAATTTGGCTCTATTCTCAAATAAAAGTAACTTTTTCCCCCAATGCCGATTTTGAGATGTATAGAGTTTTGTTTTGAACACTCTCTTACTGGAAATTCCACTTTAAATGTAATTTTTTTCTTCTTGCTTCTTGCAATTAAGATTGAGTCCAAGAATTTAAAACATACCTTTATTTTTTGGTTAATGAGATATGATGCTGTGAATGGTTAACAGAAAAACAGAGTTTCTTTGCATGTAGATACATTTGATAGTGATGGTAGGGTTGTGAAACTTGGAAAATACTTGGTAAAGTCTTACCTTTTAAAAATACGTGGTAAAGTCTCACCTTTTTAAAATGCTTAGGCTCTATGGTAAGATGAGGTACCTGAGGAAGAAAGGGCTATCAAGTTATGTAAAGAAGACTACTCTCCACTAAACCTTGCTAGTTTTTGCTACCATTCCACCATGTTACCTTCCTTTGTTCCCTTTGAAGCTTTAACCCCCGCACATAGTTTTGAAAGGGCAGTGGAAGAAATTTTTGATATCCATCTCCTTTGACAAATACAATGCTGTTTTCCATTGTAAAAATATCTAGATAGAACCTGTATTTTTATCATGTGCCTATGTATTGGAGCTTCTAGGTTGTCTTTGAATCTACAAATATGAACAAAAAGATAATTCATTTCAATTTTATTTACTTATACACATGACTCAGACCTTATTCATTAGGAAACACAGTGAAAGCTATTTTTGCCTTTTCTTTTTTTTAAAAAAATTATGCTTCTCTCTTTCTGTTCAGCTTTGTTCATTTCAATATAGTTACATTTAATAGTCAGTGATGATTCAGTGGTAAAGCATCAGCTTGCCAATGCAGGAGACACAGGTTTGATCCCTTTGTCAAGAAGATCTTCTGGAGAAGGAAATAGCAACCCACTCCTGAATTCTTGCCTGGGAAATCCTACATACAGAGGAGCCTTGCGAGCCACAGTCCATGGGGTCACAAAAGAGTCAGACATAACTTAGTGACTAAACAACAGCAGCAACAATAGAACTTTTGCACTGAATCAAGTGTGACCTTAGAGGTAAGGAAGTCAAGCTCAGAGTGGAGTGGCCTGACCAAGGTCACACAGCTTGTAGGTGATAGGTTTGGCACAGTAAGAATGCTTTTCTGAGTCTCCGTTGAGGGCTCTTGTCATTGCACACCTTTGCTTTTCAGAAATCACAGATAGTGTGTTCCTTTTTAGGTATATTTTTCCCAAGGACAAAATATGATATTTTCACTGCTGCCTTACCTATATGCTCCATCTAAGGAAATACCAACCATTAGTCATTCATTGCTCTTCCCCTAACATAATTGATACAATGGTTTTGTTTTTAGTATAAGAAGCTACAATCATAAGGTAGAAATCAGCTAAGCAGTGTGATCCCTTTTTTAAAAGTATAGAGTATAATAACAGTTTTTTCATAGTGAAAGCAAGAAATCACTGTTTTGTTTATTACTCATCTATTATTTTCAAGGCTTTTGATTCCATTCTGTAGCCAAAAACATGAGAAGTGTTCTCCACCTCTGTGTTAGTCAGTCTTCTCCAGAGAAACAGAACCAAGAGGATATATTGATCTACTGATTGATTGTCAGTCAATTGATAGATTGATTTATTCTGAGGAATTGGCTCCTGCAATGATTCAGGCTGAGAAGTTCTACAATCTGCCATTTGCAAGGGAGAGGCCAGAGAAGCTGATGATGTAGCTCTAGTCCCAACTTAAAGGCCTGAGAGCCAATGGAGCCTATGGTGTAAGTCCCAGTGTGTGCCCAAAGGCCTAAGAAGCAGGAGGTCTGGTCCAAGGGTAGGAGAAGATTGATTCCACAAATCAAGAAGAACAGTCACCCTATCACTGCCTGTTTAATTGTATCTCTCCTCAGTAGATTGGATGGTGCCCACCCACACTGCTAATCTCTTTTGCAAACAAACTTTAGACACTTCCGGAAATAATGTTTCACCAGGTATCTGGGCATCCCTTAGCCTGGTGAAGTCAACACATAAAATTAACCATCAAATCATCCTAGGAATGCATATTCCTTTTGGAGGTGGGATGGAGTGAGGATGTAGTTATATTAATAATAATGCAGCCTTACATTTGTATAGCTCTTGATTATTCAAAATAAATTTGTATAGACATTCTTTTACTTGCTGCTGCTGCTAAGGCGCTTCAGTCATGTCCGACTCTGTGCAACCCCATAGACAGAAGCCCACCAGACTCCCCTGTCCCTGGGATTCTCCAGGCAAGAACACTGGAGTGGGCTGCCATTTCCTTCTCCAATGCGTGAAAGTGAAAAGTGAAAGTGAAGTCGCTTAGTCGTGTCCGACTCTTAGCGACCCCATGGATTGCAGCCTACCAGGCTCCTCCATCCATGGGATTTTCCAGGCAAGAGTACTGGAGTGGGGTGCCATTGCCTTCTCCATTCTTTTACTTAGGCTTTTCCAAAATTCCGAAAGATAAATGAATCAGCTGTTATTATTCACCTTAAAAACTTGAGTTACAGATAGACACTGGAAACGTTACTACTTGCCTAATTAGCATATGGTAAATATCCTTTCCAGTCTAATTATTTTTGCTGTAACATGTTTCAAATTCTGAATAAATGGAGAACCACAACATGCATTCATACTGTCAAGACTTGGTTGTAAAATGAGACCATTTGTGTTACTTGAATGGAAAACTAGTGGTCCATAAGCAAACTGTGACCTAGAATCACATTTAATTTGGTCCATACAACGGTGACTCTTGAATCACTTCTTAGTTTCTGATACACAAAATCTGAAGGTCACAGAGAAATCTTTTACACAATTAGAATGTCTGGCAACACTGGGCCTGCTTCCTGGTTGGCAACAAAAATTTGGAATTGAATGGAAGCCACAGTCCCTTTGCCATTGTTTCTCTTTACTGGCAGCTTCTTTCCTCTACATGTACTGCCTGACCTCCTAAGAGAGTTCAAGTTCAGTGACTTTGAAGAAGGTACTTGAAAAGTTAAATCATTTCAGGTTTTAGTCTACCTGGTTGACTACTACCAGTTTAATTAATAGCCTATGCTCCATTTTTAAATTTATCATATTTAGATAATATTGAGTCCTGATTGTTAAAGAGGAACTTAATTATTGATACCACTTCCATTTACCCTCATCTGATTTAAAAAATGTATAATGCACATTAGCTTTCATTCTTTTATTTGCTACCATTATAGCTTTAAACCATTCACTGCAGTTCTTTCCAACAATGCCAGGTATCTCTTAGTAACCATCTGTGTGAGCAACTCCCCAACACTTCGCTCGTCTACCCCAAGACCCAGTTATACATACGCCAGCTATCCTGTTACTTTTACAGTGTCAGAACTGATAACATCTGTATTCTATTTTTGTAATTATAATTCTTTTATGCATTGCTTATAGGTTTATTCTGAAGATTAGGGGAAAAAAAACACTAAACAGTGTTAAATGTATGGATATATTATTCACCACAGAACCAATTGTGTAACTGAACCTTTACAGGAAGAAATGTAATCAATTCTATTTCAGGCAACCTCTACCATTCCACAGATACGGTTTCAATCTGTTCGGTCAAATATATTCTCATTTCTTTCATCCTATCAATGGCTGGAAGTGAAGCTTCATTTTAGGAGGTTAGATATGTGGGCTATAGTTTGCTTCCTTGCATTCTTATTGTTCCTAGATTTTCTAACTTCCTTTCAAAATATATATGAGGAGATCATCCCTACTTCATCCTCACTTCTTCTTTTGAAATGGAATCCATTTTATTCCTAAAGAATAAAATGTTCTGCTGATTGCTATTAGTCATTGAAATCAACTACTTTGTAGACTCTTATTTGGTTGTCTTTGGGGAACCTATTTTTCTTGAAATCTGGTTCAATATCACCATTTTCAGTAAAATGTTATTCTTTTGTTGCTCTTTTTTTTTTTTTTTTAATTTTTATGGGTTAGATAGGTCTTTCAGTATGTTTGTTTTTCCAAAAACAAGTATGAGGGAAATAAACTTCATCGAGTCTCCTTGTTTCCTGGCATGAACTTTAGTTTCTATCTATTCATAGTTTGCTGTCAAAATATGTTTTCAAAATCACTTTGCCTCTCAGCTTTGAAGATAGTGCTCCATTTGTCTTCGAATTCCACACAGCTCGTAAGTAGTCTGATGTCAGTCAGAGTAATACTACTCCTTGGGTAACTGGTTTCTGAACCTTGGAATTTTTGAGATATTATTTTTATTTTGGTTGTTCCCAGTTTGTTTGTTTGGTTTTTGAGGAATGTCTATGTATGGATTTTCTGTCATTCATTGTGTTGGGTATCAGAAAATCCCTTTACATGAAAACTTTATCTCTGAAAACTGTCCCTTGAATATATCTTTTAGTGTTAAGATATCTCCTGAAAAATACCTTTTTTGTTATATCTATTCTTGGCTTTTCCCTCTGTACCCTATTTCTGAAATGCCTCTTAGATTGACTGGATAGGGAGAATTAAACCTCAGCATCTTCTATATTTTCATTTGTCCAGATTCACTACCCATTTATGACAAAATCTTTTGGCGGCGCAGGCGCAGACGCGAGAGACGCCCGGCTCCGAGTCGCAGGCGCAGACGCGAGAGACGCCTGGCTCCAGCGCAACCGCCACGTGCAGAATCGTGGCTGAGATGAGGTACCCCGTGCCCAGGGTTAGGGCGGTGGCCGAGAGGAGCTGTACCACATTCAGGAGGCAGTGGCTGCTTGGGCACCGGAGGGCCAAGAGGAGCTGATCTACATTCAAAGCAGGAGGCACGGCCTTGAGGAGATACCCCTCGTCCAAGGTAAGGTACAGCGGCTGCGCCTTGCTGGAGCAGCTGGGAAGAGATACTCCACGACCAAGTGGAATATAAGAATCCAGTGTTCTGGGGAGGAAGGAACAAGATGGCGGAGGGATAAGATGGCAAGACCACTTTCTCCCCCACAAATTCATCAAAAGAACATTTGAACGTGGAGTAAAGTCCACAAAACAACTTCTGAATACTGGCAGAGGACATCAGGCTCCCAGAAAAGCAGCCCATTGTCTTCTAAAGGAGAGAGAAGAAATCCAGCTGCACCCACCAGAACACCGACACATGCTTCCCTAACCAGGGAACCCGGACAAGTCACCCGTCCAACCCCACACACAGCGAAGAAACTACGTAATAAAGAGAACTCCACAAACTGCAAGAAGAGGGAAAGGCCACCCCCAGCAAAGCAATATAAGCAAGATGAAGAGGCAGAGAAATACCCAGCAAGTAAAGGAACAAGATAATTGCCCACCAACACAAACAAAAGAAGAAGATATAGGGAATTTACCTGTTAAAGAATTTCAAATTTTGATGGTGAAAATGATTCAAAATCTTGAAAGCAAAATGGAGTTACAGATAAATAACCTGGAGAAAAGGATTGAGAAGATGGAAGAAAGATTTAATAAGGACTTAGAAGAAATAAAAAAGAGTCAATATACAATGAATAATGCAATAGATGAGATCAGAAACACTCTGGAGGGAATAAACAGTAGAATAACAGAGGCAGAAGACAGGATAAGCGAACTAGAAGATAGAATTGTAGAAATAAATGAAACAGAGAGGAAAAAAGAAAAACGAATTAAAAGAAATGAGGTCAATATTAGAGACCTCTGGGACAATGTTAAATGCTCCAACATTCGAATCATAGGAGTCCCAGAAGAAGAAGACAAAAAGAAAGACCATGAGAGAATACTTGAGGAGAAAATAGTTGAAAACTTCCCTAAAATGGGGAAAGAAATAATCACCCAAGTCCAAGAAACCCAGAGAGTCCCCAACAGGATAAACCCAAGGCGAAATACTCCAAGACACATATTAATCAAATTAACAAAGATCAAACACAAAGAACAAATATTAAAAGCAGCAAGGGAAAAGCAGCAAATAACACATAAGGGGATTCCCATAAGGATAACAGCTGATCTTTCAACAGAAACTCTTCAGGCCAGAAGGGAGTGGCAAGACATACTTAAAGTGATGAAAGAAAATACCCTACAGCCCAGATTACTATACCCAGCAAGGATCTCATTCAAATATGAAGGAGAAATCAAAAGCTTTACAGACAAGCAAAAGCTGAGGGAATTCAGCATCACCAAACCAGCTCTCCAACAAATGCTAAAGGATATTCTATAGACAGGATACACAGAAAGAGTGTATAAACTTGAACCCAAAGCAATAAAGAAAATGGCTACGGGATCGTACTTATCAATAATTACCTTAAACGTAAATGGGTTGAAATTTTCAAAAAGGCTAGGAAACAATTCTCTTAGCCATCAATAGTTCAGTGTTGAGTTCATGAATAGTTTTTAAAGTTTGGGACAAACTGTAGTATTTGCTATTTGAAGTACTGTTTGTAATTGGCATATTACGATGTAACAATGGTCTTCATTTCCATCTTAAAACGCCTAAAAATGCCTAACAGGTTTTTAGATTTGTGAATTTTAGTTGAAATGTATTTTACGATGTTACTAAACCTCCAGAAATATTGAAATATTTCAGAGAACTTATTCACTGTACATTTAATTTATTTTATTTATAAAAGTTATGAACTGTAGAAAGTTTTACTTGTTGGGTCAAATGCTTGTTGCTTCAAATGCTTGTTGCATTTGAAGTGCTAGTTACAAGAAAATCAAATACCTTCAATGTATAAATGCTATTAAGTTTTTAAAGGACTCTGGAGTATAAGTAAGTTTGTTTAAAGAAATTTAGTCTGTTCAACTTGAAAAAAATAAATAAATAAAATTGGAAAAAAAAAAAAATCTTTTGGCAACCAAGGAATAGAAAGGAACTTATTCAATCTAATATATGGCTATGAAAAACTTATGTAGCCTACATCATTGATATTTAATGAAAGTTCGAATGCTTTCTCTTTAGTATCTGGACCAAGGCAAAGATATTCTCTCTTATCACTTCTGTTAAATATTATACTGGATTTCCTATCATATGCAGTAAGGCAAGAAAAAAATGACATCTAGATTAGTAAGAATTAAACTATCTTTATTTACAGATGTTGTCATGATTGTCTAGTAGAAAATCCTAAGAAATCTGCAGAAAATGCTTCCAGAGCTAATAAAGTTTTGTAAGGTTGTAGAATACGAGACTAATATACAATAATCTATTGTTCCTAAATACTAGCAATGAACTATTGCAAATTGAAATTATAAAAATTCCATTTCTAGAGCAAAATAATTATATTTGGGGAAGAATTTACCAAGAATTCTTTAAATTGAAAACCAAAACCATTTCAGTCAACATTGAAGACAATTTTAATAAAATGAGAAATATCAAATGTTCATGAATCAGAGGATTTAATATGATTAAGATGTAAATTCTCTTTAAATTTATCTGTGGATTCAAAACAATCCCAATCCAATTCCAGAAATTTATTTGTTTTTAATAGAATCTGACATGCTGCATCTAAAATTTAATGGAAATGTAAAAGACTTGAAACAGGCAACACCATTTTAAAGAAAGGAATAAGATTGGAGGAATTATTCTATCTGACTTCAAGACTTTTAAGACTACAGTAATCAAGGCATTGTGCTTTTGGTTTAAAGATGATATACAGGCAATGAAATATAACATTCAGAAAAATTGTTGGCTGATTGATTTTTATAAAAATTCTAAGATCATTAAAAATGGCATAGATAATCTGTTCAACCAGTGGTACTATAGCAATTATTATCCATTCATTCACACAGACAAACCCCAACATTAAACAGTTAAGGCTTCAGCTATGTGCAAAAATTAACTTGAATCATTAAAATATGAGCAAAAACCTGAAAATCTTCTAGAAGCAAACACAAGAGAAAAATCTCTGTGTCCTTGATTTAGGCAAAAATTTCTTTAACAGAACACTCACATAAAAAGACTATATAAAAATAATAAATCGAAGTTCTTCAAAATTAAAATCTCTTCTTTTTCAAAAGACAGTTAAGAAAATGAAATGCCAAACCATAGAATGAACGAAAAGATTTTGCAAATCCTATATCCAGACTATACAAAAGATACTTACAATTTAATAATAAACAGCAAAATTGGGCTAAATATTTGAACAGACACTCTCCTAGAGTTATTTACTACCGGCAAATAAACATGTTTGCCATTAGGGAAATGCATATGAAACCCACAATGAGATAGCAAAATATACTACTGGAATAGCTACAATGAGGACAACATGACCCGAAATAGTGATAACAAGGATGTGCAGCAACTGGAATCTCATGAATTGCTGTTGAGAGCAAAAATGCTGCAGCCATTTTAGAAACAGACGGACAATTTTTTATGAAGCTAAACATACACTTACCATACAAGCCAGCAATTCCACTACTGGGTATTTACTCAAGATAAATGAAGATTTGTATGTAAATGTTCCTAGCAACTATATCCGTAATAATCAGAATTTGGAAAAAACCCAAATGTTTTTCAGTTGATGAATAGATAAATTGTGGTGCATGCATGCAATGGAGTCCTGCTTTGATACATGCAGGTCTGAATCTTAAAAGCATTGTATTATATGTAAGAAACCATACCAAAAAGGCTATGCGCTATACTATTCCATACACACAAAATTCTGGAAAGGCAAAGCTTTAGTGAGCAGATTCATAGTTGCCAGAGGGTAGAGAATGGAATGATGTTATTAATTACAAAGGGTAGGAGGAGAATTTTTGGTGAGACAGGATGTTCTGTATCCTCATTTTTCAAAGCTCATTAAATTTCACATCTATTGGACCGAAGGCTGAGCATCAAAGAATTGAGGCTTTGAGCTGTGGTGCTGGAGAAGACTCTTAAGAATCTCTTGGCCAGCAAGGAGATCAAACCAGTCAATCCTAAGGGAAATCAACCCTGAATATTCATTGGGAGGACTGATGTTAAAGCTGAATCTCTGATACTTTGGCCACTTGATGCGAAGAGCTGACTCATTGGAAAAACACTCTGATGGTGGGAAAAACTGAGGGAAAGAGAAGTGGGTGAAGAGAATAAGATGGTGGGAGAGCATCATTTACTCAATGGACATGAGTTTGAGCAAACTCTGGGAGATAGTGAAGGACAGTGAAGCATCAAAGAGTTAGACACAACTTAGCAACTGAATAACAACAACAAAAATTAATATATTTCATTGTGTATATTTATACTTCAGTAAATTTTGCATAATCATAACGAATATGATCTCCTTTTGGACCAACTGAGTTTAAAGTTTAAAGTCAGACATCCACATGATGTTTAATACAAAACCCAAGAGAGGAGAAATGTCCAAACTCAAGTCATCAGCATATAGATGGTGAAAGTGGTCATGGGTTGCACAAGAGAAAATAATTAAAGTGAAAACATAAAAGTGTTCAAGGATGGGACCTCATGTAATGCTCACATTTCAGGGATGTTTTATCACTTAATTTGACTGAACTGAATGGTTAGACCCAATTATTACCAAGTCAATTCAGTCAAATTAGCAACTATAGAAAAGTTAATGATTTTTTTACTGTGTTAAAATGCTAAAATTGGCAGAATGTGCATTGACCAATGACTGTAAATGGCTCTCAAAAGCTTATATTAATAGATACAGATACCTTGAAGTATCAGCTATTCTCAGGAATGAGAATAAACTTTTGAAAGCAGATAGAATATTTATGGATAATAACAAGCAAGCAATAGAGATCTTTTACTTTCTAGTGCTGATTGTAAAGATTTGGCTACTCTTTACTTAACTACTTTTCGTGTTATTTTGCCATAAAGATTCCTGGAAATTATCAAAGATAAAACATATGTCAAAGATAAAACATAACCCTTTTCCAAATTGCATTTGTTTTCCTTATGTATTTATGATTCTTCAGTTTTATAACACATACAAATTCAGTATCAATATGTAAATTCAGCTAAAATTATGATCTTCTATTTTGTCTTTGAAGTAAGGCTACTTCAAATTGTCATTCTTTTTAGACTCCAATTTCTGACTTCATTCAAGTTGACAAACTGCAACTATATAATGTTTTATTTTTATGACCTTTAATAGAATTTTAAGTTCACTTACATTACTCATTAAATTTAATATTACAAGTAAATTTTCTGAAGCTCTAAACTCAGTTCTTTATATGGAAGCTAGCAACTCAGTACTTGTATTCATTTTCTAAGTTAATTCTCTAAATCTATTAAAAGCAAAAAATTTGAAAGTCTGCTTTTTGTTTTTATCAGAACATTATATGTGTGTTACATGTAATTTTTTCTCTTCTATTGTAAAAAGATACATACTTCACCTGAATATGCCACAAAAGAACAGAAGATTTACTAGAAAATCATATTGAGAACCTCTTTCCTTACTTCTGAAACGGAGGTTTCTTTCTTTCTCAGAGGTCAGTACAGTGCATTTTATTGCATCATATTTTCTTGTTTCTGAGTATATTCAGGAGGCTGAAAGAAGAGCTCATTAAACCCTCAGAGATACCTCTCTCTTAAAGTACTCTTTAAGAGAATTGTACTACCAATGTCTCTCCTTAAACTACTGTAAATCCTGAAGCAGGTGAAAAGAATGCTGCAACTACAGCTGATTGAAAGAGGGAGCTGAAGCACATGTGGGGAGTTTCCATAGGCTAATGTGAGGGATATCTCAAACCTCAGTAGGCATTGGCATCAAATCTGCCAATAGGGAGTACTCCATACAAGACAGCAGTCTGTTGGTCCGTAACCAGTTATTACCAGTGAGGGCAAGAAATCAGGCCACCTGTGCTCAAGTCAAAACTTCACCTAAGGAATTACTCTTCCAGTTCTTTTTGAAGCCAACTGCATATCCTTGCGTTGGAAGTGCTAGAAGCTAGTGTCTGAGGAGATGACTTCCTGTATGCATTTAGCATATCCTTCCAAGAAATCTTCATCACAGTAAATTGTGGAAGTCTCCTCCCTAATGCCCCAAGGAAGCTGAGTCATGGAGAGAATGATTAAAAACAAGATGCACCTAAGCAAATAACAGAAACTGAAATATCAAAGTGATATTTGTAACAAGGTCTGGACATAACAAAATTCTCAATAAGTTATTTAAATATTGACACTTTTAGGTTGTATCTTCACATGTTTAGATCTGCTATTTTTCTTAAATGGTATCTCATCAAGCACATAATAAAAATAACAATTTTGAATAAACCTCATGAGGAAAAGACCTCTTATTCAATCCAGCTCAGCTTCAGAGAAGTTAAGCTAATTGAGTAAAGTACTTTTTTTTTTTTTTTTTATGGCTATCACCTTTTAACAAAGCCAGGATTATTTGAGGTTTCTAAATCCCAGACCATGTCAAAATCAACATTTATAAAAAGGGGTAGAATGATACACTCAGAAAATTAGGAAAATTATACTATGGGGTAATAGTAAGATAAGTTAGAGCATTTCAGTTCAGTTCAGTTCAGTTCAGTCACTCTGTTGTGTCCAACTCTTTGTGACCCCAAGGACTGCAGCACGCCAGGCCTCCCTGTTCATCACCAACTCCTGGAGTTTACTCAAACTCATGTCCACTGAGTCAGTGATGCCATCCAACCATCTCATCCTCTCTCGTCCCCTTCTCCTCACCTTCAATCATTCCCAGCATCAGGGTCTTTTCAAATGAGTCAGTTCTTTGCATCAGGTGGCCAAAGTATTGTTGTTTCAGCTTCAGCATCAGTCCTTCCAATCCAGGACTGATCTCCTTTAGGATTGACTGGTTGGATCTCCTTGCTGTCCGAGGGACTCTCAAGAGCCGTCTCTAAAACCACAGTTCAAAACCATCAATTCTTCAGCACTTAGTTTTTTTATAGTCCAACTGTCACATCCATACATGACTACTGGAAAAAAACGTAGCTTTGACTAGACAGAACTTGTTGGTAAAGTAATGTCTCTGCTTTTTAATATGCTGTCTAGGTTGGTCATAACTTTTCTTCCAAGGAGCAAGTGTCTTTTAATTTCATAGCTGCAGTCACCATCTGCAGTGATTTTTGAGCCCCCCCAAATAGAGTTTCTCACTGTTTCCATTGTTTCCCCATCTATTTGCCATGAAGTGATGGGACCTGATGCCATGATCTTAGTTTTCTGAATGTTGTGTTTTAAGCCAACTTTTTCACTATCCTCTTTCACTTTCATCAAGAGGCTCTTAAGTTCTTCTTCACTTTCTGCCATAAGGGTGGTGTCATCTGCATATATTTCTCCTGGCAATCTTGATTCCAGCTTTTGCTTCATCCAGCCCAGCGTTTCTCATGATGTACTCTGTATATAAGTTAAATAAGCACTGTGACAATATACAGCCTTTACATACTCCTTTCATCCTATGTAATATGATGTAACCCCTTTTCTGTATTCCCAAGAGAAAAAACCTTGAAAACCCTACATGCATGCTTATGGAGGAAATTTGATTCTCTTTTCACATCACAAAAGATGACATTTTGAATTTGACATTATCTTGAGAACAGTGCAGCTCAGTTCTCTTATCTTTAGATTTTTTTTGGGGTGATGATTACGTGAATGAAACTTTCTCCAAGTACTGAATCTCAAGGATCTTAGAGACTTGTCTGTGAAAACTACTTTTATAATAGGCAAAAGTACCAGTGATGAAAGGGTACTCTGAAAGGGATTACATTCCTTGTTTTTCTCTCTCAGAGAAAGAGTAGGACTTCACATAAGCTGAGTCAGGAAAGCACCTAGAAACAGATCTTGTGTGCCATTTTTATGATGCAAGAGTATAACAGAAAGGTCTTTGTCATAAGGGAAACAAATGTAATGGAATTTTTTCTTTGACTAAACAAGACCAGGCCCTTCTCATGGCTTTCAGAGTTCTAATCTGATTTGAGTGGAAAAACTTGGTTACCAGCAGCTGTGATATTTGAAACTCAGATTTACTGTGGTGAGCTCTTCTATCCTTGAACCTAGTAACTTTAGTTGAAGTCAGTGAACAAATTAATAGCTGAAACATAGAGTTGTCAGAAACACAAGTGCCTTATAAGAAAAAACCAAAAAAGAGAATACGTCATTTCTTTGTTTTCCACATGTACCATTAATGACTATTTTTACAAAGAGTAAAAGTGACTATTTTACAAAGATTTCCCAGCACCTCATAGACTATTCCTGGCACCCAATGCCCACAGCAGGTCCCCAGGGCAGACATTATTACACATGGGGAAACTGAGGCTTGGAGGAGCTGAGTGATTGATTGTATAGGACCCCACAGTTAGCAGGAGAGAGCCAAGATTCCCCCAGAACTTAGACTTTCCAGAACGTTGGCACCATCTCCATTTTTGCTCAGTGATGCAATTATGTTAGAATTTTGTAGAGAAAACTGAAACGTGCCATTGGGATCATATTCACTCACTTCAAATTTGACACTTTCCTTCTCTGGGTGCTGTTTTCTTCTCTGTGGCCTGAAAGGTTTAGACTCTGTCCCCTGGCCCTTCCCTGGTTTCTATGGAAACCTGGGGGACCCAGAAAGTTCCTTAAAGGTTACTCGGGCCTGATGGGGCTGAAGGTCCAGGGACCTGGTCTCTCTCCTGCCTCATCCTGCATTCATGTTTCTTCGTATTCTACATGTGGTTTCATTTAAGGAAGAGTTTCTGCTGCTTGATGATGTTGACAGCTGGCAGCCTGAATTGTCTCTCCTACTCTGTGAGCCTGAGACTGGATCACTCACAGTCTGCTTTGTGGGCTGAGAACAGGGCCAAAGCACAGCCACCTGTGTGAGGCAGAGCAGAATGACCCAGGTTATTTGATCAAACCCACAGAAGGGGCGTAATGAAACTACATCACAGTGTGTAAAACCATAGGCAGCACATTTATGGTTAAAGAAAAGTGTTCTGTCCCACACTCGTGTTAACTGCTGTGCCCAGGTCAGTGACAGATACCTCAGGGGACAGGAAAGGATGGCTGAATGTGCTCATCAGCTACATTCAGCCCCCACCCAACCCGGAGCCTTGCCGTGCCTGGGGAAGTCAGAAATTATGGCCGGACAGTAGAGATGCACAGGGAATACAATGTAGTTATTGTCAACTCTCAGGGGTGTGTGCTTCATTGATAAATGGCCACTTGGCCTTTTGCCCTGAGAACTGTTTAAGAGGCGGTGGTAAATGACAGTCTAAGACCACCCTGCTCATGAGGGGCAGGGTGGGAATTTGCAAGGTTCTCAGTCAAAATGCCTGGATAAGGAAATGACAACCCACCCAGTACCCTTGCTTAGAAAATCCTGTGGACAGAGGAGCCTGGTAGGCTACAGTCCATGGGGTCACAAAGAGTCAGACACAGCTGAGCAACTTCACTTCACTTCACACACTTTTTTTAGAGTTTAGTAAAACTTGAAAGTAAATTTTAAGATAAGTGCATGGCTGTCCTTCAGCCTCATACTTTCAGAATTATTTTCATGTAAGAGAGGCACTTTTTTGTTGTTCAGTTGCTAAGTCATGTCCAAGTTAACATGGGTTTAATAATTATATTTCTCTGCGGACTTGTTCTGTCAGATAGGTGTGTGTGTGTGTGTGGTCAGTCATGTCTGATTCTCTGCGACCCCATGGACTGTAGTCACCAGGTTCCTCTGCCCATGGAATTCTCCAGACAAAGCACCACAGTGAGTTGCCATTCCATTCTCCAGGGGATTTTCCGGATGCAGGGGTCAAAGGCACATCTCCTACATCTCCTGCACTGGCAGGCAGATTCTTTACCACCAAGCCACTTGGGAATAGGACTAGACCATCATTGCTGACAGTGAAGTCAGCTAACCAAATGGTTGGTTTAATTGTCTATAAAGGTAAAAACTTCTTTTAAATCTATTCTCTTTAAAACAGCTTGATACTTTTTAATATATTTTAAAATACAGTCATCCCGTTAGTGCTTGTTTCAAAGGATGTGTAACTTTTAACAATTTGGGAAGCAGTTTGATACAGGAGGTGTTACAAAACCATTTCTCATGGGACAAGAACTAGAACTTGTATTTCATGGTGCACAGTGGCCTGATAATTCCTAGGTTTCAATGGCCCAGGTAGATACTGGGAAACTTGGGGAAGGTCAGAAGAGAGAAAAGATTTATCCTCACATAGGAGAGATAATCATGTTCCAGGAACTGAAGTATTTCTGGTGACCTGACTTTTCTTAAAAGGAGACTTTAGTTAAAAAGAAATCGTTAACCATTTAGGGGAGATCTTGGGGGCATTGATAAATGGGACTGAGAAATATAGGTTCAAAAGTCAGCCCTTATCTAGAAATGCTAAAAGAAACCTCATAAAAATGGTTGACTCTACAAAACACAGGAAGAACATCTAGAACTTATTACACTAGGAATATCAATGGCATATGTGCTATAAAATAAAACTTCCTATAATTCTCCGGTTGTTTGACAATTCTAAATGAATTCTTGTACTTAGAAATACATTCTGTAAATAAGTTATGAAATCCCCTTGTAGTCATTTTGCTATGGTATTAGCATGACATTTGTCACTAATATGATGCAAATATATTGTTTATACACTTAGAACACCAGTAAATTTGATATGACATTAAAATATGTAGCTAAATGTCTCTGGTGGCAGTTATGGCTCATTTAGACACTGTCTTTGAATAAATAAATAGCTGAGTTGATGGCACCTTTTAATTTTTTTCCTCGACTTGATTTAATAGATTATTGCCTCTCTCCATGCTATTTGAAATGTTTTTCTTCATTCATTTACAACATAAATTAACATGTCATTTTTTTTCATGAATTTTTGAGAGCAGATAGGAGAGTGACAGTAGTTGTACAGTGTGCATCTGTATACACATTTCAAGGTTTTAAATAAGTCATTTGAAGAAAAATTAGCCTATAAGAGCATCTGTCATGCTATGAGATTATTGCAGCTAAAACTGCAGTGTCACCATTAGAAAATAAAACAATGCCAGAGTTGTAGTAAAACAAAAGTCAGTTATTGAAATAGCAGCTGCCGGCTGTTTTTACTTTGCATAGTCTGAGGTTATCATTTGACCTTGACAGGAAGTGCTTCTGTGAGTATTGATCAATGTGATTCCTGATAACCTTTACACATTTGTAAAATACATGGACTTCTTTTGTTTATGGCACTTGAATAAATAAAGATAGTAAATTTAAAATACAGCTTTCAACTGTTGGAGAGTAATATAGTCTTTTATTTGTATAGAATATGATGATTATGCTCTGTATGTTAAAATATTTGACATTCATTACAATGTTTTAAAATTAATTTCTCTTAATATTTGTAAATTCTATTATTCTGTATTTTTATTGATTACTGTTTTATCTGACTAAATAAAGCTTCAATGTTTGTATGTTCTTTTTCTTCAATGATCTGTTTTTTGCTCTGAAGCACTCCAGTTTTCCTCAGGGTTCACATAATAATCAATCTAGAATCAACCAGTGCTGGGGACCTGGGTTCGATCTCTGGGAAGATTCCCTGGAGAAAGGCATGGCAACCAACTCTAATATTCTTGCCTGAAGAATCCCCATGGCCAGAGGAGCCTGGCGAGCTACAATCCATGGGGTCGCAAGAAGTCAGACATGACTGAAAGACTAAGCACAGCACAGAATCAACCAATATTTTCTGTTTTAACTTGTGTTCATTATGCTCAAGATATTTTGGTAGCCTCTATACCTAGACAGTTGTACCTAATGATCCTTTCTCCATAAATGTATTTATTGCCAATTCTAGATGATAGGATGTACCTAATCCTACCAATGAACTTAATTTACCTAAATCTGCAAGACATTTCTCATAGCTGCTCTTCTCTCTAGATATTGTCATGCAGATCTCCTCTGATTTTGTAACACCTCCATTCTTTCTAGCAGTTTAAAAAAATATATATATATCTTTATAATTGTTCTCTGTGGTATAATTATTCTGAAAAGGACTGTTCTGACATTTGGAAGTCAATTCTCCCTTTAATCAGGGGAAAAAAAAAAAGATTTTTATATTATCTTTTACTAGTCCATTTTAATTTTTTTTCATTTATTCCTTAGGAATATATCCATTTCTAATATAGGAGCCTTGTATATTCACATCTGTTTTATCTTCTCTTGCATTATTTTAGGTTCTTTGAATTTTTCTCTGAATCCTGAGAAAATTTCTATCTTTTTTCCTCTACTTAACTAAGCTGAATTCTTGGAAGTCAATTCTATTTGTACAGACTATAGTTGGGAATGTTATCTTTTTGTTGTTAGTCATTTTAACCTTATTTATATTAGTGTCTTTACATTTATTCTGATGTTTAAAAATTTTTTTCCTCTTCTCTCCTTTTGGATGTCTGTCTCCTGATCTTCAAATAACTATGTCTTTTTGTGATTACAAATAATTTTCTAAATATTTATGTCTTTGTAACATATTTAGAAAGAAGTTACTTCTTTGAATGTTCACTAAAGAGGTCCAATCTTTTTTTTTTCAACCTTTTTTCATAAAGTTTGTCATTTCTCATTTATCCTTCTTAAACATAAACTCCTGACCAGTAGAAAATAGGTGGTTATAAAATCATTCTTTTTACACTTTGTTCAACTGGATAGTTGTCATATATACTCTCTGTTCCATAGATTGAGTTCACTGTGGTACCCAAGCACTCTTTCCAATTCCTCATGACTGACAGGAATTCATCCATGGTCCAGCAGATATTTATTTGGATTCTGCTACATTCCTGAGGGTAGCATCATCTACCTACACAGACTGGTTCTCTCTCATTTTTGTCCAGGGTGTTATATGGAAGACTTTAATTCACTGCCTCTAGGATTTACTTTTATCTTTCCAATACTATACTTTATTTGAGGGTACTATATTTTCTAAACAAAATGTTTAAGAGTCCTGAATTTCCCAATAAACCACTGCCGTTTATTCCCCTGCATATTCTATCCTGGGAATTTCATTATCTGAATGCAAGTTATAGGTCTCTTGTGTTTCTTCCTCCAGCATTGCTTCCCATCTCTTTTTCTCATTTTAGATTCTCATTTACATTTTTTTTTTTCTGTCATCAAGACCACAATTTATCTTGCCTTCTTTTAAATTGTAACTCAGTTGACCATATATCTTAGGTCTCAGTTTGCTTAGAACTGACTAGTTTGCTCTTGGCATCCCAGCAAAATAATTATGCTGTTCCTTTCCCTTAGTGGTACTTAGATATAGACAACTCTTTGATCATTCTAATTTTTGACCACTAAATTTTACTTTTAAGAAATGACTTTATATACACACTGCAGTATGGTTCTACCTTGACATTTTATTGCTTTGCATTTTTTTATGTCAACAAAAACAGTAAGTGAAAATAATAATATTTAAAGTTTTTCTTCTAGTGTTCCCCTTTTATTCTTATAAATATTTGTATGCCTCAAGACAAAAACCTTATTTTAGCACAACCTGAAACAAACAAATTACAGAGAAGGCAAAAGAGCTGAGTTTGTGAAATGTTCAGTCAAATTTGCTTGAAGAATTGGTTTAGAGAAACTTCAGATTAACCTTCAAGTCCTATAAGTCTTATCTACACAAAGAAACTAGACATTTAAGTGGTGTCCGTTACTAATAACAGTGCTTTTTAGCAAAATACACATAGAAATAGCTTCTAGCTGTCATTATTATAGATTTTTATTTTTAATCCTTAGAAAATGTTAATAGGCATATCAGAAAATGCCATTCTTTTCTTGTGCCACTCTATCTGTTAAACTCAGAATGAGTTTAAAGAAATCATAGGAATAGACTTATCTCTCTGCAAAGAAACCCAAAGTCATAGATATATTCTTTTTTGTTGGATTAAGGAATGAATCAGTGTTTAACTATTTAATTTTTAAATAGGGAGTATTGCAACAGATACTACCAAATCTGTGCAATAAGTACTATTCTCTTATGATGTTTTTAAAAGCTTTGGATACATATTTCAAATGAATAGATATAAAATTAAAATTTACTTATAGAGCATATGCCAATTCCAGCAGCTGCATTAACTATATATGACTGATGAAACAGTAGTATGTCTAGTTAAAAAAAAAAAAACCAAACTGCCAGCTTTTTTGGCATCTAAAGTGTATGTTTTAAAACAGGAATATATTTGAGCAATAGGTATCCAGTTTCTGCAAACTGAATGTTCTTGAACCTAGAGCCAGTATTTAAACCATTTTCATCATTTAAAATAGAAATCATTTCATATACTGTGTACAGTTGTAGGATTTGTTTAAAATTATGCAAGCCATTTCACCTATAGATTTGATTAAGAAGTAAAAAATTAGCTATTTAAAGCTCTTAAAATATTTGTTTCTAGACAAAGGGCTAAAATGAGGAAGATCCTGAGGGATTATTTCAGGGGTTCTCAGTGGTTCACACTGGTAAGCTTCCAGGAGCAATCCTCTGACTTTCACTTTCCAGCCTTTATCCAGGGTCTATATTTATCTCAAGGGCCTATATCATAGATCTTTCAGGAAAATATAGAAGTCTTATGTATAGGAATGATTTAGTCATTCAGATCCTACTTATCTGATAACCTTGAAGACAAAGAACACAGACAAATAATAAGCAGACAGTTATCTTACAAGGTCAAAAATAAACTCAACATATACTTTAATATAGAGCCACTTGTCTATCCAACACAAATACTTAATGTTCATAAACAGTTATGCCCAGAATGAATATACAATGAACCCAATTCCTGTGTGTCTTTAATAAAATTTTAGAAAGTGCAAGAGGATATTCTTAGAGGCAGGTGAATTAGCAATAACAAGAAGGGAAGTGAAACAAGACAAACATGTTAAAACAACAGAGAAGACTGCCATATTGTAAAAAAAAAATTGCCCTTTCTTCCTGATACTAATGGCTATTTTAGCTTGGATCTTATATATCTTTGCTGATATATCACCTGCCTATCATTGTACTGTCTTAACCACTGAGATTCATTTTCCTGAGGTCAAAATTATCCAGATTATCCTAGAATCAATAACACTTTTTTCAGTTTTATTATCTTCAGTCTTTCAGATATTTTCACAGAGAAGGTCACTCCTGTCCTCCATTGGTTTCTGCAGCATTCAAAAATCCTGGCGCACTGACCCGTGTCACTTTTCAGTTTCAATGACCCCTTTTTTTCCTCCCACAGCCCTCCTCCCACTATCTGTAACTGTTGCTTACAACATGGATCGAGCTCTTCCCTACTTTTTTCCCTCTTTGCCTTCTCCTTCAGGGAGTTCACTCATTCCTCTGGCTTCAGCTATTGCCACACTAATGATAGCCTCTAAATAGGAAGCATAATGATTGAAATGGGATGAATGGCATCTATCTAAAGGGCACAAATCTGAAGGTTTTCACTTAAAGAAATGAAGCAAGCAGTACTTGATTTGTTCTGCTGTAGATTTTGGTACAGAATGAAGATCAAGTTTTTATGTTTGTTCACTTTTTTGTTGTTTTTTTAAAGAAAATCTTTTTGCCATTTTAAGTAATTTGCCATAAAAATAGCAAACAGATTCATATCTGAATATCAGAGGAAGTGGTATGAAAAAAGCGTAAGTTGAAAATGCATGGGTATTTTCCATTTGTAGCTCAAAAGATTTTTACTTCATACTTTGTAGGTTTTCCAATAATATCGTAAATATTATTTAAAATATCCCATAAAAGGAGATTTTTAAGGAGGCTTTTCACTTACAGTCAATGTATTCAGTTTAGGATATTTGAATCAACTTCTTTGGGCCTGAATCTGCTTATTACATGTGGTTCTTGGCCTGGGAGTCACTTCCTATTTTTTTTTTAAGGGTGGAAAATTATTAATATGTTGCCTGAAAGTTTTGAGCAAAGATGAATTCTTCTAATGTTGTCCACATAGTTGATACTATGCTCAAAGAATATCAGTTGTGAGATTTCCATTGAGAAAATTATATAGCAGGTATGAGGAGGGACATTTTTTGTTTTATTTTATAATTTATTACATGGTTATAAGACAGATTTTGTTGGAACAGAACAAATAGATGAGACCCTTCCTTCTTTTTCTATATCATTTCAGAGGAAAGTGATGTTTTTATTTATTTATTTTCTCCTAGGGTAGTAAATATAGTGAGTTCTTTTTTTTGATTTGCTGTGGTTCCCCATATTTGTATTAATGCTTTTGCTGACTATCTCTGTGACACTGAAATTGCAATCCAAGAAATGAGTATCTAATTTTCCATTGTATTCCAAGATATAACAGCATACTATTGAAAACATTTTGCAAGCAATTTCAAGAAACTACCAGACATTTTTTTTTTTTTGAATTATACCTTTTCTAGTCATGAGATGGTAGCTGGATACTAGGCATCAGTCAAAAATAAAGGGTAAGAGTAAAATGTGCCAACTATTCAACATGGTTTTAGAAAGATGCATTCTCAGAAACCCCAATGCTTACATATCACTGATTGGAATATTTTCAAATGGTTACCCTTATTTTCAATGGAGGTGGGCTCTTTCTATACATATCCCCATATTAAGAGGAAATGGCTATTGGATAGGTAACTAGCATTCTGTTCAACAACCCTGAACACTTATCTCATGGCCAGATTTGCATGCATTTTCCTGTTTATGTCTTATAAGGTAGATATTGTTAACATTCTCTTCTTACAGATGAGGGAGTGGAGGTTTAGGCAGGCTAAATAACTCACCCAGTCACATGGTAGCAGGGTAGAACCAGGATTGGAACTTATTTCTACTTGAAACAGCTGCCAAACTGTTACTCACTCTACCTCATTGCTTCTGAACTCATGCTCCAGGTCTCTTGGTTTTATTTCAGGAAACCAGCTCTGGATTCCAATGATGAATTAACTCCTCTGAAGGGCACACAGGGAACCTGGGCTGATGTACAAACACAGTAACCTTTTAAAAAATTCATAGGCCTAAGATGTCTGCAAAGACTTATCTGCTTGCTTGGCTGTTTCTTGATCTGTTAAGGAGACAGGGCACCGTGACTTGGCCTAATGCTGTGAAAAGTATTTAAAAATAGAAAGAACATCTCTCCATGAAATGAAATTTTAAATATTATGTTTCTGATAGTTGAGGCATTTTACCAATCTGCTTAGCTTCATTTTTTTTTTTTTTTAAATTCTGGATCAATTGGTAGATAGTTGGAATAGCAGATACTGTTGGTAGACTGGCCCCCTTCTCTCTTCCTTGCCTCTACCACATGGGCTGAGAAAGTTGCATGATTCTTTTCACAGTCTCTCTTTACGTGATGAATGGCCAAGTGATACAGTTCTGGTTAATTGTATACAAAAAAAAAGCCTCTTAGGAATGTATCTCAGAAATCTTTCACTGTCTTGGTAAAAAGAATAGATATAGTAGACACCTTCCTTCCTTCCTTATGCTTGGATTTAGATCCAATGACTGGAGCTAGAGTAGATATTTTGAAATTATAGATGTTTACAGAGATATTGTTCTTGATATCATTGAATTGGTAAATCAATGCCTACTTTCATATTCCTTATTTTCCTTATCTATTCTTAGTTATGTTATTTTTTACTTTTGTCAAAGTTATTTCTGCTTAATATAATTGGTTATTTCAATAATGGACACAGCAATTCATGGGATTTTTTATTTAAAAAATAAACAAAAATGTGGGGTATATTGGCTGCAGTCAGTTCAATTCAGTTCAGTCGCTCAGGCGTGTCCAACTCCTTTCACGACCATGTATCGCAACATGCCAGGCCCCCCTGTCCATCACCAACTCCCGGAGTTTACCCAAACTCATGTCAATCAAGTCAGTGATGCCATCCAGCCGTCTCATCCTCTGTTGTCCCCTTCTGCTCCTGCCCCCAATCCTGCCCAGCATCAGAGTCTTTTCCAATGAGTCAACTCTTCGCTTGAGGTGACCAAAGTATTGGAGTTTCAGCTTCAGCATCAGTCCTTCCAATGAACACCCAGGATTGATCTCCTTCAGAATGGACTGGTTGGATCTCCTTGCAGTCCAAGGGACTCTCAAGAATCTTCTCCAACACCACAGTTCAAAAAGCATCAATTCTTTGGCGCTCAGCTTTCTTCACAGTCCAACTCTCACATCCATACATGACCACTAGAAAAACCATAGCCTTGAGTAGATGGACCTTTGCTGGCAAAGTAATGTCTTTGCTTTTTAATATGCTGTCTAGGTTGGTCATAACAATCCTTCCAAGGAGTAAGCGTCTTTTAATTTCATGGCTGCAATCACTATATTGGCTTAGGAGAGCCAATTTCTTTATGCCCTTTTAGATCTGGAAAGTAAATTAATTGCATAATCAATTTATATAGTCACAAAGGAATTGCAAATATAGCTCATTGATGAATAATTGTTTTGTTCAACAGGATTTTCCTGTAGAGATAAAGCAATAATGAGATGTTAGCAAAACGTGGATTGCCTTCATAGCATATAGTTATTTTGGCAGTCCAAAATGGAATAAATCTGTTGTCAGTTCCAGCTGCTATAACAAAATACCGTTGACAACAGAGTTTTATTTCTCATGGTTCTGGAGACTTGGAAGTACAAGGTCAAGGTGCAAGCTATTTCCATTGCTGGTGAGAACTCTCTCCCTGGCTTGCAGACGACCTTGTTCTTGCTATGTCCTCATGGGAGAAAGAGAGAGAGCTCTGGCGACTCTCTTTTTCTGGGATAGTGGTGTCATCATGAGGACTCTACCTTCATGACATTGTTTGGATCTAATTATATTTCAAAGCCCTCAGATCAAATACTATCACACTGGAAATTAAAATTTTAATATATGAATTTTGGAAGCATCAGTCTGTAGCATTTGTCTTCTATTTTTCTTTTTTCCTCTCTGTTTCATTTATTTCTACAATTCTATCTTCTAGCTCGCTTATCGTGTCTTCTGTCTCTGTTATTCTACTGTTTGTTCCCTCCAGAGTGTTTCTGATCTCATCTATTGCATTGTTCATTGTATATTGACCCTTTTTCATTTCCTCTAAGTCCTTATTAAACCTTTCTTCCATCTTCTCAATCCTTTTCTCCAGGTTATTTATCTGTAACTCCATTTTGCTTTCCAGATTTTGAATCATTTTCACCACCAAAATTCGAAATTCTTTATCAGGTAGATTCCCTACATCTTCCTCTTTTGTTTGTGTTGGTGGGCATTTCTCTTGTTCCTTTACTTGCTGGCTATTTCTCTGCCTCTTCATCTTGCTTATACTGCTTTGCTTGGGGTGGCCTTTCCCTCTTCTGGCCGTTTGTGGAGTTCTCTTTATTATGTAGTTTCCTCGCTGTGTGTGGGGTTGGATGGGTGACTTGTCAAGGTTCCCTGGTTAGGGAAGCTTGTGTCGGTGTTCTGGTGGGTGGAGCTGGATTTCTTCTCTCTGGAGTGCAATGTAGTTTCAAGTAATGAGTTATGAAATGTCAGTGGGTTTGGAGTGACTTTGGGCAGCCTGTATATTGAAGCTCAGGGCTATTTTCCTGTGTTGTTGGAGAATTTGAGTGGTATGCCTTGCTTTGGAACTTGTTGACCCTTGGGTGGTGCTTGGTTTTAGTGTAGGTATGGAGGCGTTTGATGAGCTCCTATCGATTAATGTTTCCTGGAGTCAGGAATTCTCTGGTGTTCTCAGGATTCAGGCTTAAGCCTCTTGCCTCTGGTTTTTGGTCTTAATCTTGGAGTAGTCTCTAGACTTCTCTATCTGTCATTTCTAAGGAGGTTCCCTCTGTTTTAGCTTCTGTTTGCTGGTCTCTCCAGTGTCTAATTTCCGCCCTGATACTAGGGGGTGGGTGGACACTTTTTAATGCTCAGTTATTCAGTCCTGTTCTGGGAAGGGAGGAATGCTGCACACAAATATCTCTGGCATCTGTGGGGAGTGCTCCCAGTGTCTCAGCCACACTGGGTTTGCCCCCGCTCACAGCACGTGTGTTGTCCCAGTCTACACTGCACAGGCTCTAGGTTGCTCTGCCGGGAACTGTCCGAGGCCGGCGCTGGGTTGTATGCACTTCCCAGGTCTGAGCGGCTCAAGATCAGTTTCTCGGGTACTCCACAAAGGTGCAGACTTGGCTGGGTCTGTGTTTTGTGCCTTCCCCGATCCGAGCAGCTCAGGTGACCAGGTGTTTGGCAAGCGCAGTCGCTGCGACTTATCGCCTCCCCAGTCCCTGCCACTCAGTTTTCTGGGTGTACAATCAGCACACCTTCTCAGGTGGATATCGACCGGCCCGAGCCCAAGAAGTCTTGATTAGCAACAAGCCTGCCTGCAGTTTGTATCGGATGCCTTTCTGGAGTCTTAGGTTAGAGCTTTCCGCCTTTTTGTGGGGAAGCTATCCCAGTCTGCTTTGCTATCCCGTTAGATATCTCAGATTGTTCTCGCAGTATTCAAGCCCAGTCTTCTCTCTAAGCAGTTCAGCGGGCTCTTCCCTGCCCAACCCCCGCTTGCTAATGGCGTATGCAGGCGTCTGCGCTGCTTCTCCGCTGGGAATTACCGTTTGGCAGGTAATCTGTGGGTTTTAATTATTTCTTTCTTTTTTCCTCCTGGTTATGTGGCCTTCTGAGGTTCCAAGGCTCGCCACAGACTAGCCAGTGAGAGTGTTTCCTGGTGTTTGGAAACTTCTCTCTTTTTAAAGCCTCCCTTCCTGGGACAGAGCTCCATCCTTACCTCTTTTGTCTCTCTCCTTTATCTTTTATGTTTTTTCCTACCTCCTTTTGAAGATAATGGGCTGCTTTTCTGGGTGCCTGATGTCCTCTGACAGCATTCAGAAGTTGTTTTGTGGACTTTACTCTGCGTTCAAATGTTCTTTTGATGAATTTGTGGGGGAGAAAGTGGTCTCGCCATCCTATTCCTCCGCCATCTTGTTCCTTCTCCTAGCATTTGTCTTCTAATACAGGCATTAACAGAGATTCTCAGCTCAGCCCACCTTGAAAAGAAGTCAAACCTATTCACTCTTCATGGGAGTCCTGAAATTAATAATGATCCATTACAAACATGGGTCATATCCATATGTGGGTAATAGTATTTTCACTATAACATTTTCTTATTCAACATTTCATCCAGACCAAAAGAAGAAAAAAAGCATTTTTAAGCAAAGAATATAGTTTATTCTTTATTTATTGGTTTTTCTAACCAGAACAGTCTTTTAGTTCTTTCTCCATTTCAGTATTATTTGAGAACCTTGAATTGTGTCTAAATTTTTCTCAGCTCTAAAATTATGGTATAAGTAAATAAGAGAGTGTATCCTTTTATTCCATAAACTTGATTGTTCATATACAATGTATTTGTTTTCATTTTCTATCTTATGTAGTTCATGAGAATTGTGACTGAGAACTTGGTATTTAGATATTAAATTTAGAATTTAGACTGTAAACTGACCCAAGTGAGAGAAAGGAAAAGGGGATGGTTCAGATAGTGAATGTTATGATATTTAATAGGTAGTATTGATAGGCCTTGGTAACCTACTTTATGTGGTAATGATGGTGGAAAGAAAGTGGAAGTAATTTTGTTAGCATTCAGGGGGTTTTCAGATTTTGGTTTTTCATGAGGATGAATGACCTTGATACTGCTACCTAGATTTGAGTAAGTTTGGGTCAGTGAGTCAGTTTGTGGACATGCTGCGTTTGAACTAGCGTGAGGTTTTAGATAAAGATGTCCAATTTGTAATTCAGATCTTAAAAGATGATGTTGTTGAAGTGCTGCACTCAATATGTCAGCTCATTTGGAAAACTCAGCAGTGGCCACAGGACTGGAAAAGTTCAGCTTTCATTCCAGTCCCAAAGAAGGGCAAAGCGAAAGAACGTTCCAACTACCGCACAATTGTGCACATTTCACATGCTAGTAAGATGCTCAAAGCCTTCAAGCTAGGCATCAACAGTATGTGAACTGAGAACTTCCAGATGTTCAAGCTGGATTTAGAAAAGGCAGAGGAACCAGAGATGAAATTACCAATATCCACTGGATCATAGAAAAAGCAAAAGAATTCCAGAAAAAATCAGCTTCTGCTTCATTGACTATGTTACAACCTTTGACTGTGTAGATAACAACAAACTGTGGAAAATTCTTAAAGAGATGGGAATATCAGACCATCTTACCTGCCTCCTGCAAAACCTGTATGCAGGTCAAGAAGCAACATGGAATAATGGACTGGTTCAAAATTGGTAAAGGAGTACTCTAAGGCTATATTGTCACCCTGCTTATTTAACTTATATACAGAGTATATCATGCAAAATGCCAGGTTGGAGGGAGCACAAGCTAGAATCAAGTTTGTGGGAGAAATATCAACAAACTCAGAATACAGATGAAGAGGAATAAAAGCCTCTAGATGAAGGTGAAAGTGAAAAAGCTGGCTTAAACCTCAACATTCAAAAAACTAAGAACATGGCATCTGGTCCCATCACTTCATGGCAAATAGATGGGGAAACAATGGAAACAGTGACAGACTATTTTCATGGGCTCCAAAATCACTGTGGATGCTAACTGCAGCCATGCAATAAAAGATGCCTGCTGCTTGGAAGAAAAGCTATGACACACCTAGACAGTGTATTAAAAAGCCGAGACATTACTTTGCCGATAAAGGTCCATATAGTCAAAGCTATGGTTTTTCCAGTAGTCATTTACAGGTATGAGAGCTGGACAATAAAAAAGGTTGAGTGCTGAAGAACTGATGCCTTAAAACCATGGTGCTTGAGAGGACTGTTGAGAGTCCCTTGGACTGCAAGGAGATCAAACCAGTTAATCCTAAAGGAAATCAGTCCTAAATATGCATTGGAAGGCCTCTCCTGAGAGCTCAGTTGGTAAAAAATCTGCCTGCAATGCAGAAGACCCTGGTTCGATTCCTGGGTCAGGAAGATCCTCTGGAGAAGGGATATGTTACCCACTCCAGTATTTTTGAACTTCCCTTTTGGCTCAGCTGGTAAAGAGTGCAACTGCAATGCGGGAGGCCTGGATTCGATTCCTGGGTTGGGAAGATCCCCTGGAGAATGGAAAGGCTACCCACTCCAGTATTCTGGCCTGGAGAAGTCCATTGACTGTATAGTCCGTGAGGTCACAAAGGGTCAGACATGACTGAACAACTTTCACTTCACTTCACTTCATTCATCGGAAGGACTGATGCTGAAGCTGAAGTTACAATACTTTCACTACCTGATGTGAAGAGCTGACTCACTGGAAAAGACCCTGATATTGGGTAAGATTGAAGGCAGGAGGAGAAGGGAATGACAGAGGACAAGATGTTTGAATGGCATCACCAGCTCAATGGACGAGAGTTTGAGCAAGTTCTGGGAGATGGTGAAGGACAGGGAGGCCTGGTGTGCTGCAGTCTCTGGGGTCACAAAGAATCAGACATAACTGAGTGACTGAACAACAGAAAAGGCTGAGGGAGATTGACAGAAGAAATAATTGTAAAAACATTAACTTGGGAAGATCATTAGTGTTTAGTACTCAGTGGGGATGTGGGAATTAAAGGCAGAGTAGATGGAAGATTTGAGAAGGGTTCAAAGTTTTTAATTTAGGCACCTGGTAAAAGCATGATAAAATTAACTGTAAATAGAGCTGTGAGTTCCATTTTAGGCATTCTTTATTTTGGCTGCCTTTGGAAGATCCTATTTTGATAGTTGAAAAGTAGAAATGATAGGTAATAGGAAGATAGATTGACAGCAAATGCTGGAACAGGGCAACCTGGACATTTGTGACATGCATGAGAGTTGAAAGCACAGGAGTTGAGGGGTTTGCCCATGAAAATAGGTGAGAGAGATGAGGGCTTTGCATGAAACCTTGAGGCACACTAACATCTAGAGGCAAACAGAAAAATGGAAATCAGCCAAAATGCTGAAAATAATACCCAGAGGGATAAAAACTGAACCAGATGAGAAAAGAATCATCAAAATTGCAAGCAAATTATATTCAAATATGGGAGCACAATCAAGTTTTATATAATTTAAAAATGCTATTGAATTTGCCACTGGAAGTCCACTGTAATCTGAAGTGAAGAGTTTTTTAGTTAAATGTTGAAGGAAAAATGTCAGATTACAAAAGGCTAAAGCTCTTAACAGGGGCTTCAAATGTGGTTCATTGGTAAAAATGCACCTGCCAATGTACAAGATATGGGTTCAGTTCTTGGTTTGGGAAGATTCCCTGGAGAAGGAAATGGCATCCCACTCCAGTATTACTTCCTGGGAAATCCCATAGACAGAGGAACCTGGCAGGCTACAGTCCATGGGGTCCCAAAAGAGTGGGACACGACTTAGAGACTAAACAGCAACAAGGCACTAGCAGCAGTTGAGGAGGTTCAGGCAGTGTGCAGACCACTCTTTCTAGTCATTTGTTGATGAAGGGAATGAAAGAGACAAAGGAACAGAAGAGGAGGAGTGTTTTTTTTCTTCCTGTCTGAGGTCATTTTTCGGAGGAGTGTTTGGTGACTGAACGCCCTTGTTTACTGTTTCCCATTGAAGTAGCAAATACATCAATATCAGTGTTAATGATAAGGATCATTAACTTTTCTCTTTTCTCTTAGGATCCACTTTTAAGAATTTGATTTTATGGAATTACAGATGTTAATGCAATAGTGAGCATATGGTCAAATGAGGGAACAGGCCAAAATCCTTTAAATACTATGTCTTAAGACACATTCTAGTTCATTAGTGATAGATATTTGTAACTTTCTTCAGGGCTTTGTCTGTAGTCCTATAGATAACTTAATTTGTTCACTCTAAACAAGATTGAGTATTTTAATAAAGTCTTGACTAGTGCTAATTACATTGTGATGATAGCATTTAAGAAATATCAGTTTTATCATAGAAAATGATGTGTGTCCCGTAATTACTTGTTTTCAGCAGTACCTTACTGTTTCTTGTTAATGCTTGCTTTAATCTGTATCTTATTTTTTCTACCTATAATAGTGACTGCTTGAATTTAATTTGTCTTGTACTGGGTTACAAGTTAAGTTTTAGAGTTTCATTTCCAGCCAAGAATAAAAACTAGAAAATCTTTTCTTCTACCAGATATATCTTTAGCTGAAGATTTTATCTTTGGTCATGAACATAACTTTTCACTACTAAACTGTATCTTGAGAAATTTGACACCCATATTAGAGTTCCTTTAAATGCCAGAAGTTAATCATAGTCAAAATATTATGCTTAGTTTGCTTTTCTTAGAAGTATTATTTGCATATTTATTTTATATTACTACTTGAAAACTATTGATTTCTTTAAATGAGGTTGAAAGCAGCTAAAAAATATTTTCCTGGATTTTTCACTTATGAAAAAAAATTTTTAGATGTGGCATATATATAGATACATATTATTGTTATTTAGTTAATAAGTCATGTCTGACTCTGTGACCCCATGGACTATAGCCTACCAGGCTCCTCTGTCCATGGGATTTCCTAGGCAAGAATACTGGAATGGATTGCCATTTCCTTCTCCAGGAGACTTCTTGACTCAGGGATTGAAGCTGCATCTCTTGCACTGCAAGCAAATTCTTTACTGTTGAGCCACCAGGGAAGCTCATGTGTGTGTGTGCATGTGTGTATTGCTATTAATAATATATGAAATATATACTATATCTGAAAATGCATATATTTGTAGCAAAAAGAATGTAGCTTCATACTGAGTATAAAAATTCTTATATTCTCTTAAAATGTAAATAAAAAAGCAAACGACCACACAATCAATGTATTCTTTCTTGTCTTCCTGAATAATATTAAAACAAGTCATAAAACAATGCCAACTCAATGCTAAATTCCTTTGATCTTAGCTGACTGTTAGTATCAAACAAGAGAAATTTTGAACAGGGATAAAACATGGCTAATTTCAAAGATATAGATAAACAAAGTAAATCTCAGAGGTGAAAAGACTGTAGAAGCCACTTCATTCAGGTTGGTTGGTTTGTTTTGAAAGCTGATTCTGAGCAATCTTTGAAGGTGTATGAAGCCACATGAAGGGCCGACCCTACAGATATGAGGTTGTAGGGAGGCAGGGAATTGATTAGTCCCCTATCATCCCTACTGAAATCTTTCCTGCTGAGAGTTTATTTCTGCCACATATAGAGCTTCTCCATGGGCTTTCAGTAGTAAAAAGAATTTTACAGTTGAAAAGCTTGTGAGAGCCATGGGTGCAACATGCTTTTTCCCCTGCTCTGATAGAGATGCAGTGACCTCTTCAAGGTCACACAAGTGAGTTGAAGAGCCAAGCAGAGTACAGGTCTAGTAACCAAAAGTGATGTGTGCCCCCTACCCCCAATTAACCAAACTGTGTACCCATATGAAACTGCCGACATGTTTCATGTGTGCTCCTTGGCATATGAACAAATTCCATGGAGATCCAGGGTTCCCAGGATTTTATTTTGAAAGGGATTTTTAAAATGAAGTCCAAAGTCCCTCTTCAGGCATTAATCTTTTTTCTAACATCAGAGAAAGGGGGCAGGCACACAACTTCTTTTAATGCATTCAAGACGGGTCTCTACTATGTCCTCAAACAGCATATTTCATTCCTGGGCAGTTTTCCATATTTTCCATTGTTAGCTAAATCTTCATTCCTAACATATCATCCTACTAAACTTCACTTTTCTTTTTAAGCTAATAAATAATAAAACTATCTTCCATTTAGTGGTTTGGGTTGGACGTGTATGTATAAAGGGGTTGATGAGTTGGCCTTTTGCCAGTTTCTCTACCCAGGCCTTTGGTTTGGAGCATGTGGGGAATGAAGGACTCCACTAGAGAAGCTCCCTGAGAAATGGTATTTTCATGGTAGATCTTTTACGTGGAACTTAATGATGATGGATGATCACATTAAAAAAAGATAAAAAGGAAAGCTAACCCTTTCTGCAGACTTGCTGTGTTCTACGTTCTATATTATATTTACAGATTTATAACTCTATGTTTATATACAGATCTGTATTGATATATACAACTATATATAAGTCTAGTGAAAGTGAAGCGAAAGTCGCTCAGTTGTGTCTGACTCTTTGTGACCCCATGGACTATACAGTCCATGGAATTCTCCAGGTCAGAATACTGGAGTAGGTAGCCTTTCCCTTCTGCAGGGGATGTTTACTCATTTAACCTTCACAATATTCCATGAGGACTATTATTATCCCATGTTATAGATGAGAAGTGAAGTTTCCCAAATTCACAAGTGTTAGCCAATAACAGAGCAAAGATTTGAAAACAGAAAGATTGATTTCAGATTCAAACTCTTAAACTTTTAAGCCGTACTACCATGAGTGAACTCCGGGAGTTGGTGATGGACAGGGAGGTCTGGCGTGCTGCGATTCATGGGGTCGCAAAGAGTTGGACACGACTGAGCGACTGAACTGAACTGAACTGAACCACTCTGGAGATAGAATGTTCTAATAAGAGGCTGTGAAGAAAATGTATTTATTAATAATGTTAGGAGATTCCACAGGGTATACTTGGCAGAGTTGAAAGTGGAGAGGAGCAGTGGGGAAAGGCAAGGAGGTGGCCCAGAGGATGGGCTGGTGACTGGGATGTGAAGTACAGTCACCTTGCTCTGAAGAGAACCTAGTTAGAGCTTTCTGCCTTGAGGGCACAGAGAGAAGATGAACAATCTAGTCTTATTAGGGGCTTATGTGTGTCGTACCATTCATCTCTCTTGGCAGTGTAGCGTGACTTCCAAACACTTCCTCTAAGGATATTGTTCTTATTCACTTTGGATCATGGATGCTTTTTGAAAATTTGGTGAAAGTTTTTCACTTTTTCTCTAGGGATCAAAAGCACCTAGGCATAAACATAGACAGAACATGTTTCAGTTCAGTTCAGTTCAGTCGCTCAGTCGTGTCGAACTCTTTGTGACCCCATGAATCATAGCATGCCAGGCCACCCTGTCCATCACCAACTCCTGGAGTCCACTCAAACTCAACTCCATCGAGTCAGTGATGCCATCCAGCCATCTCATTCTCTGCTGTCCCGTTTTCCTCCTGCCCCCAATCCCAATCAGAGTCTTTTCCAGTGAGTCAACTCTTCACATGAGGTGGCCAAAGTATTGGAGTTTCAGCTTTAGCATCAGTCCTTCCAATGAACATCCATGGATCTCTTTTAGAATGGACTGGTTGGATATCCTTGCAGACAAGGAACTCTCAAGAGTCTTCTCCAACACCACAGTTCAAAAGCATCAATTCTTCGGCACTCAGCTTTCTTCACAGTCCAACTCTCACATCCCTACATGACCACTGGAAAAACCATAGCCTTGACTAGATGGACCTTTGTTGACAAAGTAATATCTCTGCTTTTTAATATGCTATCTAGGTTGGTCATAACTTTCCTTCCAAGGAGAAAGCATCTTTTCATTTCATGGCTGCAATCACCATGTGCAGTGATATTGGAGCCCCCAAAATAAAGTCTGACACTGTTTCCACTGTTTCTCCGTCTATTTCCCATGAAGTGATGGGACCAGATGCCATGATCTTAGTTTTCTGAATGTTGAGCTTCAAGCCAACCTTTTCACTCTCCTCCTTCACTTTCATTAAGAGGCTTTTGAGTTTCTCTTCACTTTCTGTCATAAGGGTGGTGTCATCTGCATATCTGAGGTTATTGATATTTCTCCTGGCAATCTTGATTCCAGCTTGTGCTTCTTCCAGCCCAGCGTTCCTCATGATGTACTCTGCATATAAGTTAAATAAGCAAGGTGACAATATACAACCTTGACGTACTCCTTTTCCTATTTGGAACCAGTCTGTTGTTCCATGTCCAGTTCGAACTGTTGCTTCCTGACCTGCATACAGGTTTCTCAAGAGGCAGGTCAGGTGGTCTGATATTCCCATCTCTTTCAGAATTTTCCACAGTTTATTGTGATCCACACAGTCAAATGTTTTGGCATAGTCAATGAAGCAGAAATAGATGTTTTTCTGGAACTCTCTTGCTTTCTCCATGATCCAGGCATGTTGGCAATTTGATCTCTGGTTCCTCTGCCTTTTCTAAAACCTGCTTGAACATCTGGGAATTCACGGTTCACATACTGCTGAAGCCTGGCTTGGAGAATTTTGAGCATGACTTTACTAGTGTGTGAGATGAGTGCAATTGTGCGGTAGTTTGAGCATTCTTTGGCATTGCCTTTCTTTGGGATTGGAATGAAGACTGACCTTTTCCAGTCCTGTGGCCACTGCCGAGTTTTCCAGATTTGCTGGCATATTGAGTGCAACACTTTCACAGCATCATCTTTCAGGATTTGAAATAGTTCAACTAGAATTCCATCGCCTCCACTAGCTTTGTTCGTAGTGATGCTTTCTAAGGCCCACTTGACTTCACATTCCAAGATGTCTGGCTCTAGTTGAGTGGTCACACCATCGTGATTATCTTGGTCATGAAGATCTTTTTTGTACAGTTCTTTTGTGTATTCCTGTCACCTCTTCTTAATATCTTCTGCTTCTGTTAGGTCCATACAATTTCTGTCCTTTATCAAGCCCATCTTTGCACAAAATGTTCCCTTGGTATCTCTAATTTTCATGAAGAGATCTCTTGTCTTTCCTATTCAATTGTTTTCCTCTATTTCTTTGCATTGATCCCTGAGGAAGGCTTTCTTATCTCTCCATGCTATCGTTTGGAACTCTGCATTCAGATGCTTATATCTTTCCTTTTCTCCTTTGCTTTTTGCTTTTTTTCTTTTCACTGGTATTTGTAAGGCCTCCTCAGTCAGCCATTTTGCTTTTTTGCATTTCTTTTCCATGGGGATGGTCTTGATCCTTGTCTCCTTTACAATGTCACGAACCTCCATCCATAGTTCATCAGGGACTCTATCAGATCCCTTAAATCTATTTCTCCCTTCCATTGTATAATCATAAGGGTTTTGATTTAGGTCATATCTGAATGGTCTAGTGGTTTTCCTTACTTTCTTCAATTTAAGTCTGTATTTGGCAATAAGGATTTAATGATCTGAGTCACAGTCAGCTCCCAGTCTTGTTTTTGCTAACTGTATAGAGCTTCTCCATCTTTGGCTGCAAAGAATATAATCAATCTGATTTCAGTGTTCACCATCTGATGATATCATATGTAGAGTCATCTCTTGTGTTTATTTCCCCGAAATTCCAAAAACTGAGGCAGGCATATAATTTTGGAAGGATGCTATAAGGCAGCAGGGACTGGACGCTATTTCTCAAGGATCCCAACTCTTTGTGACCCCATGAACTATATAGTCCATGGAATTCTCCAGGCCAGAATACTGGAGTGAGTAACCTTTCCCTTCTCCAGAAGATCTTCCCAACCCAGGGATCAAACCCAGGTATCCCGCATTGTGGGCAGTCTCTTTACCAGCTGAGCCACAAAGGAAGCCCAGGAATACTGGAGTGGGTAGCCTATCCCTTCTGCAGGGGAACTTTCTGACCCAGCAATGGAACCAGGGTCTCCTGCATTGCAGGCAGATTCTTTACCAACTGAGCTATGAGGGAAGCCCTCTTTATGGCACAGGAAGGGTCTCTGTGATAAACATAGGTTTGGAAAGGTGAGCATGTGTGGACATGAGCTACAAGGTCCAAGAAGGAAGTGAAACAAATCCAGGGAACTCTTATTAGCTGCTTCTTCATGGCCTCACAAATGTTGGTACCTCTGTAAAAGTCCCAATGTGTTTACTATGATTGGAATTTCTCCTGAAGGCAAGTGAGAAAGATAGAGCTTCACTTCTGGTCCCGAAGTAGGGAAACACAAAACAGGCTGCCCTGATCCCAGATTAAGACAGAAGAGGCACAGTAAGGCACACACAGTGGGTGGGCCTTCTCAGTGCCCCACAGCCTGAGTCTGGGGTTTAGGTGAAAATTCTCGGAACCTCGAAGGGCAGAGAAAATCCCAAATGCCATTTGTGTTACATGCATGCTCTGGAAAAATCCTTTTCCCTTTTATTTCAGGGGATTCTTGGGCTCTCTGAAGCAATCCACGTTCCTTAGGTTAAAGCCTTGATCTGCAAAGATGTTTCTAACACTAAGCTGGCTTCAGATGACAAAAATGTGGCTGAATCAATCACCAGCCGCCTTTTTACTATATGAGAATCTGAGGATTTCCCATGAGTTTGCTTTTGTGTGTCTCTTTTTCCTTCATGCATCACTGAAGATTGAACAAGTTCATTATTGAAGCCACTGCCTGTGTAGACATGGGGCACTGATAGTGTCTTAAGTGTCATGTCAGTTCTGTATTTTTGCTTCTTCTCTTCCCTTTGACATGGGGCCTGTACTGGCAGCATTCTGAGAATGTCTTGTGGGGAGTTTGAATTAGGACAGGTCTGCTGCCCAGAGGGGTAGAAAGTCTGAGCACACACAGGGCTGAGCCCAGATTTTTCCACTGGTAGAGGGGGCGTGTTATTTCACAGGCCTTTTTCTGCCTGATTTTGCTGAAGGAGCAAAAGTCCTCAGGAATAGCTCTGTGAAATCACTGAGCTGAATTGGTTTTGAAAAAATGGTAACTTCCAAGACATCTTTGAGCTGAGAGATGAGGCTCACATGTTTCCTTTTGTCTGCCAAAGAGCTGGAATATTCTTTTTAGAAAAGACTTCAATGACTCAATGGATAGCATTTGAGCAAACTTTGGGAGAGAGTGAAGGATAGGGAAACCTGGTGTGCTGCAGTCTGTGGGGTCACAAAGAGTCGAACACAGCTTAGCAGCTGAACGACAACAGCAACAAGGAACCTATGTATACATTCGTACAATGTTTTAAGCAAACAGCAAATGTCCTTCTTATCTCTTGTCTCGTAAGGGACATAGGCAATCCAAAGGTCAAACAAGACAAAGGATCTAACTTAAGCAGAAATAGAAAGAACTGCTTACTTGGGTGGTCCTGATTAAACATTGAGATATAGGCCCTTGGAATATAAACGTGAATATGGGATTCTCATTGCCCTCACAAGGTTCACATTATATCTATGAATATAGATACAGAGATAAAGAAACATTCTGAAAGTTAAAAAACAAACCCTGCTAGTCATTAAAAAATGGCATACACATGCAAATCTATCATTTACCTGACTATCCACACATGAACTTTAAAGAATAAGGCAAGCGTTTAGAAAATAACATGGCAAGCTCTTTGTTGGTGAATAAACCCAGAGATATCTCCATACTTCTAAATTCATTTGGCTGGCTCCCTCCAATTTCAGCTTGGTTGTGAAATTTCTCAGATCACCCTAGTGATGTGAGTTGAGGACTGAGGACCATTAGTTAGTCTATAGGTTCCCAGCTCTGATAGAATTGTAAAGTGACTCCCCAAAACTCATTCCCTTGCATAATTCCCTTCTCCAGAGTGTATTTGGAACATGTGACTACAGTGAAGTGCCACTCATGCTTATGTTACATTGTAAGGCAAAGGTGAAGGGATTTTGTAGGTATAATTAAGGTCCATAATGAATGGATTTTGAGTTAATCAAAAGAGAACTTATCCTGGATGGACCTGGCCTAAACCAATGAGCCCTTTAAAAGAAGGACTGGAGCCCTTCTTGAGTTCAGAGAGGTACCTAGGTTGATCATGAAAAGGAAACTAATATGCAGTGAGAAGGGGCCATTCTGTTATTCATTGTGCAAGCATGTCCATACTCTGTACAATGCTCTGCTTTAAAAGAGGTCCCGTATTAGTGTGAGAGAAACAAATGCACAAACGTTTGCAATAATAAAATGGATGGCATTCAAGACGATGATATTGAACCAGAGTAGATAGACTACTTGTTTCTCTCCAGTTACCTACATCTGTCCCCAGAGAAGTATGCTGGCACTTGTGCTGAATCCTGAAACTTAGAAGGACTTTCCTAATGGAAGAGGAATGGGGGAATGGAGCACATTGTTGCTATTAGAAATGAATAGCCAAAGAGCAGAGGTTACCATGGAAGTAAGAAGGTGACTATAGGAAGCAACAGGAGATGAGGCTGGAAAACAGGCAAACCATGGAACAAACAGTCTTTTATGTCCTGCTAAGAACTTTATACTATATTGAGTAGGTAATTGGATATATTGAAGGCATATGATCAGACTTACACTTTAAATATATATGGATAAAAATATGAAGGATGGTTGGGAAGATAAGGGCTTCCCTAGTGGCTCAGAGGTTAAAGTGTCTGCCTGCAATGCGGGAGACCTGGGTTCAATGCCTAGGTTGGGAAGATCCCCTGGAGAAGGAAATGGCAACCCACCCCAGTATTCTTGCCTGGAGAATCCCATGGATGGAGGAGCCTAGTGGGCTACAGTCCATAGGGTCGCAAAGAGTTGGACACGACTGGGAAGATAAAAGGAAAACTGAAATGAGGAGACCAGTTATGATCCTCTCTTATTAGTCAGCAAAAAATAAATGGTCTAAGATGTGGGTGAAAGTAAAATGATAGAGTTATTGAAGAGATATTTAAGGAGTGGCACTGGTAGGATTTGGTGCCTGTATGTTGGTCTGAGAATTTAAAGTTTAGGTAGGTTTTGGGCTATCAGCTAAGTATAGCTAGCAAAGTGTAACACAACATAATGGGAAAAATTGGGTTGTAGTTGGAAGTGAGCTGGAGGAAGGAAGGGGATATAATACTTATTTTGGGTGTATTTTTCTTCAGTTGTCATGAAGTCTAGTAGACTGATATATGGCATCTCTAGCACTGGAAATGGGTCTGGCCACAGTCCAGCTTAAAGCTAACTCAACCTTTTACTGTATAGTTTCCAAATCTTATATATTCTACTTGAACCCATGAAGAAAGCCAGGGGTGTTATTTCCCTTAATATTGGTACAGCTTTAATGTGCTGATTTTAGATTTCTCTGAAGAAAATAAATTTATTTATTCATTCTTTCAAGAAACATATATTGAGACAGTACTGTGTGTCTTGTACAGCCACCAGTCAGTATCTTGGGGGGATGATTCAAAGAGTCTCAACCAAAATCCCTTGATGCTCAAGTTCTTTATATAAAATGACCAGGTACAGGTGGCCCTCTGCATCTGTATCTATGGGTAGGGAGGGCTGACTGTACTTCTCTAGGCACTAGGGATGGGGAACAAAGCAGTAAATAAGTGGGACATTGTCTTTGCTCCCCTGGAACACACATTTTAATGGAAGATACAGAAATCGGGATAAGTAAATACACTCATCTAAACATAGTTCAAATAATCATCAATGCTAGAAAGAAAATTGAGAAGAATAGAAAATCAGAGCGATTGTGTATGTACTCCAAGTGGTAAACGTGGGGAAGTTAGGGGAGTTAATTTCTTCATATCCTATCAGTGGATGAGAACATTTTATTAAAAAATCAGAGTTGAACTTTATTCAGGAATCCCTTGATCTTCAGAGAGTGGCTTTTTCTTATCTCTTTTCTATCCCGTACACCCAGGAACACTTGACATACCATCAGTTTCTCTTTAAGAATCTCAGGCCCAATTTAAGCAGATTTTTCAACTATGTAATATGAATTGTATCTGAAGAAGCATCATCTAAAAGACTTGGTTGAGTACATTCTGGATTCTACAGACTTAAATGGTGAATACAATATGAATCCCCCCAAAATGATCTGAATTGGACAGACTTTGGAACGAGATACTTTGAAAAGTGAATATTCAATCATAGGCTATGGTTGTTGCTTTTAAAAGTGTTTCTTTAAAGCCTGGTTAAAGGGGATGGCTGGCCATAGGCTTACCAGAAAAGGGCTGTCTTGGCAAAGGAACAGACTCTAAAGCTGTGTCCCTTTCTTCTGTTTTTAAAATTAAAGTGAGGTTCAGCAGATACCTTGAGGAAAGATATTAAATTGCAGATTTTGCAGTTTTGTTTTGCCTGCAATTTCCCAATGTTGCTAGTGAGAAGCCAAGAAGGCCCTTAAAAGCCTTTTTGCTTGGCACCTGCAGAAATCTAATTTCTGATGAATAGGGCCATAATTGGGTCAATTATTCTATTATACTACACAAGAGTACTTCAAACTGCTGCCTCAGTAAAGAGAGAGCTTTAGTCTCCCATTGGTGTTCTCCATTCTGAACAGAACTCAGAATCCTGCATTTAACTTTTCCTTTTCCAGTGTCAATTTTGTCCTTCTGATCTAAGTTCATGGGGTCACTACTAGTCGGACACGACTGAGCGACTTCACTTTCACTTTTCACTGTCACACATTGGAGAAGGAAATGGCAACCCACTCCAGTGTTCTTGCCTGGAGAATCCCAGGGATGGCGGAGCCTGGTCGGCTGCCGTCTATGGGGTCGCACAGAGTCGGACACGACTGAAGCGACTTAGCAGCAGCAGCAGATCTAAGTTCATCTTATGTGAGTCAACTGCTGAGTAAAAGTGAAACTAATTTTTCCCCTTCTGTGACTATGTGTAAAATTATAAAAGAGATTCTTTGACTCCTTTAAGAACTGCTTGAAAATGCATGAGGCAACTGCTTTAGTGTTCCTTGTTCAATGGGAACATTTTAAAAAAACTTTATTTTTTAATTTGTGTATAGCCTTATATAAGTAACTTTTGCAAGTTGAATATTGTACTTAGACCTATGTATAAAGACATACAGAGGGTCAACAGACACGTGAAAAGTTGTTGAACATCACTGCTTGTTTAGAAATACTCTCAATTATCTTTGGAGGAGGGAGAGAGAGATCTGCATTTTAACTGTGGATTATATTATACTTTTGAACATTTATAAGCCTCTAATTTAAATTTTATTTCCTGATTATCAAAGAATCGTACCAGTTTCCTTTTCCACAATCACACATAACATGTGAGTTAGAAAGGAAAATAGTATCTGGAAGCTGACACTTGATGATTCTTATTGACTCATTATTTTAGTGAGATTTATTTTTTAGACATTTCTTCTATGCTAAATGTTCAGATTTGTAGCTTGAAAGAGAAAATTCTTTAATTAGAATGAATATTTTCACTCGAGCTGGTCTGTAGTTCAGACTTTACATTGTAGAAGATATAATTATGTGGCTCACAGCTATGCCTTTTAACTACTTCTATGTGATAACTTGTTGCCTTTGAAGCTGTTTTGGATAAAGCAAAGAGGTATCACCTTGGTTTTTACAAAAGGCCAAGAAGACTCACATTATATAAAAAAATTGAATTCAGTAATGTACTCAAAGAGGTATTTTATAAGAAACTCCAAGCTTTAGTGTCTGGCACATATTAAACACTCACAAAATTGATTTTCTTTATTTTCTTGAGCTGTGTCAGAAGGCTGGTTCCTGTTGGCATTACAGGAAATAAAACAGTGGAAAAATTAAACAAGGCATAGTCTTTATTTTCAAGTAGTTTGTAATCTAAAATGCAGACGAAAACTGTATGCTTGATTGAAATATAAATTTTTTAAAATAAGTATACTCAGAGGGTTACAAAGTACTATGAGAGCTTAAAAATATGTGTGTGTGTTCATGTGTGTCTGTGTGTTTCCATTTTGTAGCATCCTAGCTTGTTCATTTTGTAATATTTGAGTAGATACATGCATCTGTGGACTTAGAATACCAATCCTGTGTTTTTTATGTGTACATTAATACTTCTCAGGTATGACACTGGGATTTGTCTCTGCTTGATCTGAAAACCACCCATATACCAAGAAAGATGGCTTGATGGATTTTATGGTGAATCAGAGAGAGGAGAAATTAGTATGCCACTTTTTCTGATTTCTTTCAAGAGAAGCTAGGAAGAAGTTATATGATTACTGCTTTCTGGGAATTCTCCATAGATTAATTTCCCTGATAGAGGCAGTACTATTATGGTTCTTTTTCTAAGGGGTTTTGAAAGTTGAATTTTTTTTTAAGCCCTTTCCACTGATTTAAATAAAAATTTTGGTAAAGTGTCTATAATAATATACTTTTGGCATTTTGCCACAAGAATATTGTCCTCTTTACTCTTCAGGAATAAGAATATTTTAACTATATTTTGTCCTTTTCCCTATTATCATGCATGGTTCCTTGCTATGTCTTATTATTTAATTTTGCAGCTCCTATAAAGCGTTAGTTTTTCAAAAGCATTCCATTACCTAGTTGGGCTTCCCAGGTGGCGCTAGTGGTAAGGAATTTGCCTTCCAGTGCAATAGACATAAGAAACGTGGGTTCAGTCCCTAGGTCAGGAAGATCCCCTGGAGGAGGGCAAGGCCACCCAGTCCAGTATTCGTGCCTGGAGAATACCATGGACAGAGGAACCTGGTGGACTACAGGCCATGGGATCGCAAAGAGTCAAATACGACTGAGCGACTTATCACGGCACGTAGCACACCTAACTGGTCATGAATCAAACAGGGACACTTGGCAAATATTTGTCATATCTACCTTAGAAATAAATAGGTGTCATTTGTGACAACTGTATGTTATAGTATGTGAGATATTCCACATGAATTTTCTCATTTAATCCTTACAAATCTTTTAAAGAGGTATTAACATCCTATTTTAAACATGAAGCTGAGATCCTGAGAAATTAATTTACTTGTTCAGATTCATACAGTTAGTAAATGACTACTGATTCTCAATCTAAAGTCCTTGACCTTTTCACCATGTTGTTCCACTTCAGTCCTTGGGCTATTCCCTAATATTATAACTGCTTATATAATCACACAGTGGTGGAAACTTCAAAATGCTCTGTTAAAGAATATCACTTTGAATATTCATTCCCAGAAACTTAAAAGCAGTGGCCAAAAGTTGAACTTTTTCCCATCATTTTGAAAGCTCAAGCTTCAATGTTGTTTCCAGAATAAGTGTAACACATATGGCTTTAATCACTAAGTATGTTGCTTTGAAGATAAAAAGTAAGAGGAGGAAGACTCCTTCAGGCAAAGAACCTTCTCCACAGTTGTGCATACAGCCGAGCAGATTACGTCAAACACACTGTAGGCTTGAAATGCTCAAATCAAGATTTCTGCTGGACACTAAATGAGACCATCACTCATCTCTGCTGCCTCTGTCCATCAGTCAGAGTCAGTTAGTATTTGTGTGGGAAAAGAAACAGTCTGTACCCTCAGAGAACTCTTAATCTGTTAGATGAGACCAGCCCTGCCCACAAGTAAGGCAGGATGTAAAAGAAGACTCAAGAGGGAAATAAGACAGATGTAAGCTTTCACACATTGGAGAGGGAAATGGCAACCCACTCCAGTGTTCTTGCCTGGAGAATCCCAGGGATGGGGGAGCCTGGTGGGCTTCCGTCGGTGGGGTCACAGAGTCGGACACGACTGAAGTGACTTAGCAGCAGCAACAAGCTAGGTGAAGAAAGCTGATTACCGAAGAATTGAGCTTTTGAACTGTGGTGTTGGAGAAGACTCTTGAGAGTCCCTTGGACTGCAAGGAGATCCAACCAGTCCATTCTAAAGGAGATCAATCCTGGGTGTTCATTGGAAGGACTGATGCTAAAGCTGAAACTGCAATACTTTGGCCACCTCATGCGACAAGTTGACTCACTGGAAAAGACTGATGATGGGAAAGGTTGGGGGCGGGAGGAGAAGGGGATGACAGAGAATGAGATGGCTGGATGGCATCACCGACTCTGTGGACATGAGTTTGAGTGAACTCCGGGAGTTGGTAATGGACAGGGAGGCCTGGCGTGCTGTGATTCATGGGGTTGCAGAGAGTCGGACACGACTGAGCGACTGAACTGAACTGAACTGAAAGCTAGGGGAAGTAGAAAAAGGAATCATGGATGAGGTGTTCTAACATTTTATGACTCTGAATGCCATGAGGCAGGGACTGTTTATTTATTCACCAGTATCACCAGCATATAACACTGTACAGCACCTGGCATGTAGGACACGCATTATAAAAAATTAGTTATGTGCATGGGTAACACACTCTGGGTACCCATGATGTCTAGGAAAGTGAAGAGGACAATTTCCTAGACAATAGTTCATGCATACAGTGTCCGGGTTCAGCTGCAAAATATATCTTTCTCACCTCTATCAAGTCTCCAGTAATGATGTAGGGTCTCTCTTGGATAAGCATCCATGAGTTCCCTTCACACTTTGTGATCTCTTCTTCTTCCCTAAGCTCCCCAAAGAAAGTCAAAGAAAGGCAATGCTAAAGAATGTTCAAACTACCACACAATTGCACTCATCTCACATGCTTCCAAAGTAATGCTCAAAATTCTCCAAGCCCGGCTTCAATGGTACGTGAACTGTGAACTTCCAGACGTTCAAGCTGGACTTAGAAAAGGCAGAGGAACCAGAGATCAAATTGCCAACATCTGCTGGATCATTGAAAAAGCAAGAGTTTGATTTATATGCAGAGGGCTAAGAAGTCAAGCAAACATTATAAATGATCATACAAATCAGGTCCAGCAACTTGGGCAAGCTGTCTACCTCTGATGTCGTCGTCTTCTCATCCTGGTGTAGTGTAGTTTCTTCTGAAAAAAGTCCTTCCATCCAGGTTGGAGACAGTCCTTTAAATTATGTCCCTTTTTTTTTTTTTTTAGTCCTGGTTGCAGGTCACGAGGCATCTGATCTTCATCCAAAGATAGATCACTGAGATAAGCTTCAGAAACAAACTTAGGGTGTTCTTATCAAAACCACAATGAGATACCATTTCACACCAGTCAGAATGGCTGCTATCCAAAAGTCTACATGCAATAAATGCTGGAGAGGATGTGGAGAGAAAGGAACCCTCTTACACTGTTGGTGGGAATGCAAACTAGTACAGCCACTATGGAGAACAGTGTGGAGATTCCTCAAAAAATTGGAAATAGAACTGCCATATGATCCAGCAATCGCACTCCTGGGCATACACACCGAGGAAACCAGAATTGAAAGAGACACGTGTACTCCAATGTTCATTGCAGCACTGTTTATAATAGCCAGGACATGGAAGCAACCTAGATGTCCATCTGCAGACAAATGGATAAGAAAGCTTTGGTACATATACACAATGGAGTATTATTCAGCCATTAAAAAGAATACATTTGAATCAGTTCTAATGAGGTGGATGAAACTGGAACCTATTATACAGAGTGAAGTAAGCCAGAAAGAAAAACACCAATACAGTATACTAACACATATATATGGAATTTAGAAAGATGCAAATGATAACCCTGTATACGAGACAGCAAAAGAGACACAGATGTATAGAACAGTCTTTGGGACTCTGTGGGAGAGGGTGAGGGTGGGATGATTTGGGAGAATGGCATTGAAACACGTATGTTGTCATATGTGAAATGAATCACTAGTTCAGGGTCAATGCATGTTATAGGATGCTCGGGGCTGGCATGCGGGGATGACCCAGAGGGAGGATAAAGGGAGGAGGGAGGTGGGAGGGGGGTTCAGGAGGGGGAACTTATGTAAACCCAGGGCAAATTCATATCAATGTATGGCAAAACCAACCAATATAATATTGTAAAATAATTTGCCTCCAATAAAAAATAAATTAACTACAAAAAAAAAAGAATTCAATTAAATTTTACATGCTATTAAAATTAAATTAAATTTTAAATGATATTACGGGTATGATTTCAGATTAGACGCTGTGACCTAATGTAGAACTTATGCTCCTGCAATGCATTTTTGCTTCTGTACTTTGCTTGCTGCTCGTAAAACCAAAGTTACTCCATTTTAAGATAAGGTTGTTTTTAAGTAAAGATTCCTAAAATTGTTTTTGAAAAAATAAAATAGATGGAAAACCTTGCAAAAAAAAAAAAAAAAGAAGTTATGTTACTTACCTAAAATCCTACATAAGATGTATTTCAATCCATTTTTTAAAAATTAAGCTTTATGTTATATAGATGATTTAGTCATCTAATCTGTAACAGTGTAGTTTATGTATATCAAGTATATAAATCAAATTATTATTTTTCCATTCTACAAAAAAAAAGAAAAAAAGAAAAAGAAAAAGCAAGAGTTCCAGAAAAACATCCACTTTTGCTTTACTGACTACGCCAAAACGTTTGACTGTGAGGATCACAACAAACTGTGGAAAATTCTTAAAGAGATGGGTAAACCAGACCACCTGCTCTACCTCCTGAGAAATCTGTATGTAGTTCAGGAAGCAACAGTTAGAACTGGACATGGAACAACAAACTGGTTCCAAATAAGAAAAGGATATAAGTATTTAACTTATATCCAGAGTACATCATGAGAAATGCTGGGCTGGATGAAGCACAAGCTGAAATCAAGATTGCTGGGAGAAATATCAATAACCTCAGGTATGCAGATGACACCACACCCATGGCAGAAAGCGAAGAAGAACTAAAGAGCCTCTTGATGAAAGTGAATGAGGAGAGTGAAAAAGTTGGTTTAAAATTCAACATTCAGAAAACTAAGATCATGGCGTCTCGTCCCATCACTTCATGGCAAATAGATGGGGAAACAATGGAAACAGTGAGAGACTTTATTTTCCTGGGCTACAGAATCACTGTAGATGGTGAATGTAGACATGAAATTAAAAGATACTTGCTCCTTGGAAGAAAAACTAAGACCAACCTAGACAGCATATTAAAAGCAGAGACAAAGGTCTTTTCTTTTGCTGACAAAGGTCTGTCTAGTCAAAGCTATGGTTTTTCCAACAGTCATGTATGGATGTGAGAGTTAGACCATAAAGAAAGCTGAGCACTGAAGAATTGATGCTTTTGAACTGCGGTATTGGAGAAGACTCTTGAGAATCCCTTGGACAGCAAGGAGATCCAACCAGTCTATTCTAAAGGAAATCAGTCCTGAATATTCATTGAAAGGATTAATGTTGAAGCTGAAACTCCAATACTTTGGCCACCTGATGCGAAGGACAGACTTGTTGGAAGAGACCCTGACCCTGGGAAGGATTGAAGGTGGGAGGAGAAGGGGATGACAGAGGATGAGGTGGTTGGATGGCATCACTGATGTGATGAACATGAGTTTGAGTAGGCTCTGGAAGTTGGTGATGGACAGGAAAGCCTGGCGTGCTGCAGTCCACGGGGTTGAAAAGAGTTGGACACAACTGAGTGACAACTGAACTGAAGCTCCCTGGGTCTCTTCTGCCCTCTCTCCATTATCTTCTTCTATACTGAACAGACAAGGGAAAATATGGGATATCATATATGTGGTTTCACCTTTTAAAACTTTCTAATTCTCCTGAATGAAACATCATGAAAGTGAAAGTCACTCAGTCATGTCCAACCCTTCGTGACCCAATGGACAGGCTCCACTGTCCATGAAATTCTCCAGGCCAGAATACGGGAGTGGGTAGCTATTCCTTTCTCCAGGGGATCTTCCCAACCCAGGGACTGAACCCAGGTCTCCCACATTGCAGGCAGATTATTTACTGTCTGAGCCACCACTTGGTGAAAGGTAAATAAACTTTTCTCCTGCCTATTACTGACCACATTCAAAGCATAACTCAGATATGCTATTGTGGGAATAGTCTTTATTATTATTTTACATTAGTGACATCCCCCCACTGGGATGGAAGAAAAAACAAAAGACCTTAAGCAGCGTGATGCATGGAGGATGAGCATGAGGGGAAGAGCCCTTCCCTATCTCCCTAAATAAACGAGCAATGGTAAAGGCTCACTTGGCAGAGTAGAAGGGAAGAGATCCTCGTGGAAAGGGATGTGTAACACACAGAACATGTCTGTTGAAGAGAGCCATCAATCAGCTGGAATCTGGGGTACACATAATGATGTACTTAAGCTGCCAGTAAGGAGAGCATCACCTTTTCCATCTTCCATAGGGCTTGATTGTTGGTGTTGTTTAGCTGTTAAGTCATGTCTGACTCTTTTGTGACCCCATAGACTGTAGGCTGCCAGTCTCCTCTATCCATGGCATTTCTCGGGCAAGAATACTGGAGTGGGTTGCCATTTCCTTCTCCAGAGGATGTTTCCTTCTCTGGAGAATCTTTCAACTCAGAGATTGAACCCATGTCTCCTGCACTGCAGGTGAATTCTTTACCACTGAGTCACAAGGCAAGCCCAGTAGAGCTTGATGTCCTGCCCCAAATTCCTCTGCCTAACTCTGAGTTCCCCTGCTGTTTCCGAGGACCATCTTGAACGTGCTGACATTAAGCACCCTCTGCCTGGAGGTTTTCTCAGGGGCCAGAGGAGTTTCTCCAAGCCAAATACAGATAGAAATGGGAGAGGGAATTATTTAGTTCTCTTGAGATTAACCCTCAATAAATACAGGGCAGAATTTGATGGTAAATGCTCCATTTTCCACCTGTAGTGAAATAATTCTAAAGGGGAATTTGCATTACTTAGAGTGTCCTTGTGAGGGTGTTCTAAGCAGCTTCAGTCATGTCTAACTCTTTGAGATCTTATGGACCAGCGCCTGCCAGGCTCCTCTGTCCATGGGATTCTCCAGGCAAGAATACTGGAGTGGGTTGCGATTTCGTTCTCTGGAGGATCTTCCTGGCCTAGGAATTGAACCAGCATCTCTTATGTCTCTTGCATTGGCAGGCAGGTTCTTTACCACTAGCACCAACTGGGAAGTGATTCTGTAACCTGATCATAAGCATATTCCCCCATTCATGCTTTACCTACCCATCCATCTTTACAGCTAAATTCTTCCTCAGGCCTGCTTTGGGAGGAGGCTAAACTGCTAAGACCCCATCTCTTATAACTTGTCTATATATTCACTCAGCTTTTTCCTTCCTTTCCATCCCATCCCCATCACATGTTTGCTCTCCATTTCATTCACCAGTTCTCTGCTCTAGATTCCTAATGGATATTTTTTTCCTATTCCAGTCTCCTTCCTCACCATTTGTTTTCCATGGTATGCTAGAGATTACTAACTACTGCGAGTAAAACAAATGCACAAGGACGACCAGCTTGTAGTTAGATCTATCAAATCAAATCAACTGACAACTTATCACAGTTATTTGACTCACTTTCAGTTGAGTTCAGTCGCTCAGTTGTGTCCAACTCTTTGCTACCCCATGAATCACAGAACGCCAGGCCTCCCTGTCCATCACCAACTCCCCGAGTTCACTCAAACTCATGTCCATCGAGTCGGTGATGCCATCCAGCCATCTCATTCTCTGTCATCCTCTTCTCCTCCTACCCCCAATCCCTCCCGGCATCAGAGTCTTTTCCAGTGAGTCAGCTGGTCACATGAGGTGGCCAAAGTATTGGAGCTTCAACTTTAGCATCAGTCCTTCCATTGAACACCCAGGATTGACAAGCAGCTCCTTCAGTTCAATTCCAGAAAAATAAATGACCCAATCAAAAATGGGCCAAAGAACTAAACAGACATTTCTCCAAAGAAGACATACAGATGGCTAACATGAAAAAATGCTCAACATCCCTCATAATCAGAGAAATGCAAATCAAAACCACAATAAGATACCATTTCACACCAGGCAGAATGGCTGCTATCCAAAAGTCTACATGCAATAAATGCTGGAGAGGGTGTGGAGAGAAGGAAACCCTCTTACACTGTTGGTGGGAATGCAAACTAGTACAGTCACTATGGAGAACAGTGTGGAGATTCCTTAAAAAACTGGAAATAGAACTGCCATATGATCAGCAATCGCACTTCTGGGCATACACACTGAGGAAACCAGAATTGAAAGAGACATGTGTACTCCAATGTTCATCGCAGCACTGTTTATAATAGAGAGGACATGGAAGCAACCTAGATGTCCATCTGCAGATGAATAGATAAGAAAGCTGTGGTACATATACAAAATGGAGTATTACTCAGTTATTAAAAAGAATGCATTTGAATCAGTTCTAATGAGGTGGATGAAACTAGAGCCTATTATACAGAGTGAAGTAAGCCAGAAAGAAAAACACCAATACAGTATACTAATGCATATATATGGAATTTAGAAAGATGGAAATGACAACCCTGTATACAAGAGAGCAAAAGAGACACAGATGTATAGAACAGTCTTTGGGACTCTGTGGGAGAGAGTGAAGGTGGGGTGATTTGGGAGAATGGCATTGAAACATGTATATTATCATATGTGAAATGAATCGCCAGTTCAGGGTTGATGCATGTTACAGGATGCTTGGGGCTGGTGTGCAGGGATGACACAGAGGGAGGATAAGGGGAGGAGGGAGGTGGGAGGGGGGGTTCAGGAAGGGGAACTCATGTACACCCGGGGCAGATTCATGTCAATGTACGGCAAAACCAACCAATATAATATTGTAAAATAATTAGCCTCCAATAAAAAAAGAAAATAGAATGGACTGGTTGGATCTCCTTGCAGTCCAAGGGACGCTCAAGAGTCTTCTCCAGCACCATAGTTCAAAAGCATCAGTTCTTCGGTGATCAGCTTTCTTCACAGTCCAACTCTCACATCCATACATGACCACTGGAAAAACCATAGCGTTGACTAGATGGACATTTGTTGGCAAAGTAATGTCTTTGCTTTTTAATATACTATCTAGGTTGGTCATAACTTTCCTTCCAAGGTGTAAGTGTCTTTTAATTTCATGGCTGCAATCAGCATCCACAGTGATTTTGGAGCCCCCCAAAATAAAGTCTGACACTGTTTCCCCATCTATTTCCCATGAAGTGATGGGACCAGATGCCATGATCTTTGTTTTCTGAATGTTGAGCTTCAAGCCAACCTTTTCACTCTCTTTCACTTTCATCAAGAGGCTCTTTAGTTTTTCTTCACTTTTTGCCATAAGGGTGGTGTCATCTGCATATCTGAGGTTATTGATATTTCTCCCAGCAATCTTGATTCCAGCTTGTGCTTCTTCCAGCCCAGCTTTCCTCATGATGTACTCTGCATATAAATTAAGTAAGCAGGTTGACAATATACAACCTTTACGTACTCCTTTTCCTATTTGGAACCAGTCCATTGTTCCATGTCCAGTTCTTACCCATATATATATTTATTGCATTTTGTAAGATAATGTGTTTTGAGTCACAGATACTGTATTTAAAATGCTTCTTTCATTGCAGACTACTACTAAATGGACTTGAATTTTGTAATGTTCATTACTAGAAAATAAAAGCTTTTTGGTATTTGATTTCCTAATTAAAGGTGATTTTCTAATTTTCTCACTTTCAAACTTTTCTGCCCATGAGTAGGAAAGGATCAACTCTCAGGTTGATATTTTGATTTTCATAATATAGTGAATATTTTGGTGCCTCGTAATATCACTTTAGAACCTACAGAGTCCTTACTGAAATGGTCTCAGTTCAGTCACTCAGTCGTGTCCGACTCTTTACTACCCCATGGACTTCAGTACTCCAGGCTTCCCTGCTCATCACCAACTTCCAGAGCTTGCTGAAACTCATGTCCATCGAGTCAGTGATGCCATCCAACCATCTCATCCTCTGTCAATCACTTCTCCTCCCACCCTCAATCTTTCCCAGCATCAGGGTCTTTTCCAGTGACTCAGGTCTTTCCATCAACTGTCTGAAGTACTGGAGATTCAGCTTCAGCATCAGTCCTTCCTATGAATATTCAGGACTGATTTCCTTTAGAATGGACTGGTTGGATCTCCTTGCTGTCCAAGGGACTCTCAAGAGTCTTCTCCAACACTACAGTTCAAAGGCATCAATTCTTCAACACTCAGCTTTCTTTATGGTCCAACTCTCACATCCTTACATGACTGTTGGAAAAACCAAAGCTTTGACTATATGGACCTTTGTCAGCAAAGTAATGTCCTTTGAATATGCTGTCTAGGTTGGTCATTATTTTTCTTCCAAGGAGCAAGCACTTTTTTAATTTCATGGCCACAGTCACCATCTGCAGTGATTCTGGAGCCCAAGAAAATAAAATCTGTCACTGTTTCCATTGTTTTGCCATCTATTTGCCATGAAGTGATGGGACCAGATGCTATGACCTTAGTTTTTTGAATGTTGAGTTCTAAGCCAACTTTTTCATTCTCCTCTTTCACCTTCATCAAGAGGCAGTTTAAAAGCTCTTCCCTTCCTGCCATTAGGATAATATCATCTGCATATCTGAGGTTATTGATATTTCTCCTGGCACTCTTGATTCCAGCTTGTACTTCATCTAGTCTGGCATTTTGCATGATGTGCTCTGCATATAAGTTAAATAAACAGGGTGACAGTATACAGTCTTGATTTACACCTTTCCCAATTTGGAACCAGTCTGTTGTTCCATGTCAATCTCTAGCTGTTGCTTCTTGACCTGTATACAGATTTCTCAGGGGGCAGGTACGGTGGTCTAGTATTCCCATCTCTTTCAGAATTTTCCACAGTTTGCTGTGATCCACACAGTCAAAGGCTTTGGCATAGTCAATGAAGCAGAAGTAGATATTTTTCTGGAATTCTCTTGCTTTATCTGTGATCCAGTGGATACTGGTAATTTGATCTCTGGTTCCTTTGCCTTTTCTAAATCCAGCTTGAACATTTGGAAGTCCTTGGTTCATGTACTGTTGAAACCTAGCTTGGAGAATAATTTTATGCATGCTGCTGCTGCTGCTTAGTCACTTCAGTCGTGTCCGACTCTTTGTGACCCCATAGATGGTAGGCCACCAGGCTCCCCTGTCCCTGGGATTCTCCAGGCAAGAACACTGGAGTGTGTTGCCATTTCCTTCTCCATGTGTGAAAGTGAAAAGTGAAAGTGAAGTCCCTCAGTCGTGTCTGACCCTTAGCGAACCCACGGAATGCAGCCTACCAGGCTCCTCCATCCATGGGATTTTCCAGGTAAGAGTACTGGAGTGGCTTGCCATTGCCTTCTCCGATACTTTAGTAATACAGTTTTATTAACAATTCAAAAATTATTTTAGAATTAATAGATTTTGCAAGGGCATAGCATGAAAAAGGTGTAAATGAAGCATGTAAATATGAATGTCATATTGCTCTTAGTATTTTATATCTAGTTTTTGGTTTTTTTTTTTAATCTTAGGTTAGAAAGCTAACTAAGTGATTTACAAAAAGAAAAAGATTAACCCAGCAAATATCAAGGAGACCAAGATAAATGGGGAAGCAAGACATGTTTAATCAAGAAGAGTAATGTTTTTAAAAAAGGATTTATTTAATGCCCATCATCCTATTACCTCTATCACAGTTTTGGTTCAGTTCAGTTCAGTTGCTCAGTCGTGTCTGACTCTCCGCGACCCCCTTAGAAAAAGCATCACTATGAACAAAGCTAGTGGAGGTGATGGAATTCCAGTTGAGCTATTTCAAATCTTGAAAGGTGATGCTGTGAAAGTGCTGCACTCAATATGCCAGCAAATTTGGAAAACTCATCAGTGGCCACAGGACTGGAAAAGGTCAATCTTCATTCCAATCCCAAAGAAAGGCAATGCCAAAGAATGCTCAAACTACCGTACAATTGTACTCATCTCACACGCTAGTAAAGTCATGCTCAAAATTCTCCAAGCCAGGCTTCAGCAATATGTCAACCGTGAACTCCCAGATGTTCAAGCAGGTTTTAGAAAAGGCAGAGGCACCAGAGATCAAATTGCCAACATCTGCTTGATCATGGAGAAAGCAAGAGAGTTCCAGAAAAACACCTATTTCTGCTTCATTGACTATGCCGAAGCCTTTGACTGTGTGGATCACAATAAACTGTGTAACAGTTTTGGTTAGAGATGGTTTATTCAGTAGTGGAATAAGAATCAGATTAGAGAAAGTTATTTTTCTAGCAAATGGCATAAAGCCACTCAGATTATAAGTACAGAAACATTATATTCTCAAATGTAAGTATTTCAATCTAAGCTATATTTTAGGTGAGCTTCATGGAGTCTTAATATTTTGAGTTCACAGGGACATTCCTTAAACAAGTAAGTGTAAAATTCTATTGATGTACACTAAAGCTAACAAAACCCAAATTTCTCAGCTTCACATATTGTAGAAATAATAAAATTCAATTGAAATCATGTTTTCCAATAAGACAATAAGAATTCCAAGAAAATTTGAGTTACAATTACTCATTAATTCACAAGAACAGTAATTTTTCCTATATATAAACTATTGTTTTGATAACATTGCATTTTAAAAAACATTTTATATGGAAGAAGGCAATAGTACCCACTCCAGTACTCTTGCCTGGAAAATCCCATGGATGGAGGAGCCTGGTAGGCTGTAGTCCATGGGGTCGCTGGGAGTCAGACACTACTGAACGACTTCACTTTCACTTTTCACTTTCATGCGTTGGAGAAGGAAATGGCAACCCACTCCAGTGTTCTTGCCTAGAGAATCCCAAGGAAGGGGGAGCTGGTGGGCTGCCATCTATGGGTCGCATAGGTTGGACACGACTGAAGTGATTTAGCAGCAGCAGCAGCATATTATCTTACTTTCTTTAGCAATTCTAAGCAGTACACTGAAACTTGAATATTTTTTTCGGAAGAAATCAAAGTCGGTTTCCAACAGAGAAATTACTAGATTTGGGTTAAGGAAGCAAATGGACATTTTTGATCTTTAAATTTTTCCCTGCAGGTAATTATGGTTCAAACCATGGTCTAAGCCTCTGGAAACTATATTAAAATGAGGATTCTCATTTCAGCTGCTAAAGTGAATATTTTGCATAACATACATTGCCCCAGGTATCAATACTATTTTTGTGAAATAAAGTGTTGATACTTTTGCTGTCTGAACCAAGTTCTCTCAAAACAGGAATTTTCAAATGAACAAAAAAGTTTACTTTGATATAAGGAAAGTTTCTTAAATGTACAAATAAATGAAGAAAGCTTTCTATGAAGGTTCATGTAAAAAAACTTCATCAAATTATTGGGCCACATCTAAACTCCCAAAGAAGGTGACTTGTGACAGAATCTTGCCCAATATTAAATCATATTGGCTAGTGACAAAATGAAACTGATTGGAAACTGCTTCCCTTGCATTCCTAGCCTGCCTACTTTTATTTCAATTATAGACTTTTAAACATTTGTGTTGTGTTTGATAATGTTCTTTGTGCTTTCACAGACCTCATCTCCTTTGATTCTTTCATTTGATCTGTTTCATTCCAGGCATTTCAAAACTAATTCTGAATCAAAGCCATGATAATTTATTTTGCTGCATTGATTTATCCTGATGAAGGGTCAAGTCAGTGTCCAGGCAGATCAAAGTCTCTTCATTGCTGTGCTTTGATGAGTACATTTGCTTCCTAAAATCTCCCTCACTAGCCTGTTTAATTCTTGAAAATTCCTCACTATATATGTATATATAAAACCAACAAAAAAAATCACACATGCATTCAATCTCCAAATATTTACTGAAGTCTAATTTGACACAATTCACTCCATTTCTGGTCATGGACTAGCTAAGCTATTCAGTCCAATTCTTAGTACTTGGTGCTATAGAACATGTTGTGGGTTCACTTTTTCTCTGCAAGCAAAAGTAACAAACCCAAACCCATCTTTTTCTTAAACAAGAAAATACATTACTCAAGCAAAAAGAGATTTATTATACCAGAAATACTGTACCCCTCATCAAAAATTAATTTAGATTTTTGAAGATTATCAATGTTGCAACTAAACTCCCATTTTTGTGATTTTTGCTGCATAATTATCAAAGAACATAGTATCCAGTAGCCACAAAGGCAAGAAATGGATAGTAAGCTGAAGTATCTTTGACTTGTAATTTCTGTGATAACTATTTCTTTGATTAGGGAAACTTTCACACAGAGTTGAAAAGCTGTTATTCAAGTAACTGAAGCTAACTATTAATTTGGTGTTCACACAGATGCTACAATGGCTCTTCCAGTTGCTATTAAACATAGAAGAAAGGACACCGTTATCTATTGCTAGGACTTCAGCCTGGAGGAAAAGAGTTAACTGGGGCCATGTGGAGCACTGCTTGGCAAAACAAGTGGTACGGTTTGTTAGGTGATTTAAAAAATTGTAATACAATCAGAAATTAGATTTTACTGCCTCTAAAACATTTATAGCCTCATGTCCGACTCTCTGAGACCCATGGAATTTAGCCTGGCAGGCTTCTTTGCCCATGGAATTTTCCGGGCAAGAATACTGGAGGAGGTTGCCATTTCCTACTCCTGGGGTTTTCTTGATGCAGGGATCAAACCCACACCTCTTGTGTTTCTGTCTCCTGCATTGGCAGGCAGGTTCTTTACCACTGCACTACGTGAGAAGCCCTCAAACATTGACAGTTAAGTGCAAACAATACCTAACTGAGTGGTTAAATAATTTGCAAGTAAAATACTATGAAAAGTTGAAAGAAAGGCACTATTCTGGCTGGCGATATTAGTAAAGCTTTAAGGAGAAGATAGGACTTACCAGGTGGTGCTAATGATAAAAAACCCACCTGCCAATGCAGGAGACAGAAGAGATGTGGGTTTGATCCCTGGGTCAGGAAGATCCCCTGGAAGAGGACATGGCCACCCACTTCAGTATTCTTGCCTGGAGAATCCCCATGGACAGAGGAACCTGTCAGGCTACAGTCCATAGGGTCACAAGGGAATATTTCATTCAAAGATGGGCACAATCAAGGACAAAAATGGTATGGACTTAACAGAAGCAGAAGATATTAAGAATACACAGAAGAACTATACAAAAAACATCTTCATGACCCAGGTAAACAGATAATCATGATGGTGTGCCCACTCACCTAGAGCCAGACATCCTGGAACCCAAAGTCAAGTGAGCCTTAGGAAGCATTGCTACAACAAAGCTAGTGGAGGTGATGGAATTCCAGCTGAGCTATTTCAAATCCTAAAAGATGATGCTGTGAAAGTACTACGCTCAATATGCCAGCAAATTTGAAAAATTCAGCAGTGGCCATAGGACTAGAAAGGGTCAATTTTCATTCCAATCTCACAGAAAGGCAATTCCAAAGAATGTTCAAACTACCACACAATTACACTCATATCACACACTAGCAAAGTAATGCTTAAAATTCTCCAAGGGAGGCTTCAACACTCTGAGAACTGAGAACTTCCAGAGGTTCAAGCGGGATTTAGAAAAGGCAGAGGAACCAGAGATCAAATTGCCAATTATGATTTATTCTAATTGGATCATAGAAAAAACAAGAGAATTCCAGAAGAACATCTGTCTAAACTAAAACTGTAAGCTTTGTGTTTCTTGCATTGGGTAACACATTAAATCTCTACTGTTTTTGAACTTTGTGCTGCTTGGGGCCTGCCTTATGCAAGGGTGGTTTAGGGAGCAGCCATTTAGGCCAAGCTCGCATGTAGAATTGGGACTGCACATTAGTTACTCTCTCCTTTGTTAGATTTGTCTCTGGTTCTCCAAAACAGTAGACTAAAGGTTTTCTAATCAAAATTTTAGCTGCTTAAGCAGAATTGACTGGTGAAAAGAGAGAGGCATCATAGTATAAAGAATTCTATACTTAAATAAGAAAATTTAAGATATCCAAGAAAAATTAAACCTTCTTTGGCTTCATAAACTCCCTAATAATGAGCATCACAAATATGTAGAATACATCCACACTATGGTAGAAATTTCAGTTAGGACTATAGGAATGTAAATATGTCCAATTAAAACAGTATAATATTATTGCATGTTTTCTTTATTCCCTAACTGTGAAAGAAGAGAAAATCATGATTGGCTGCTCATTATGCCTACTTATGTTCTCCAACAAAAGTCCTATTCAAGAACCACATTGCCTTAGAAATGCTCAGAAGTTAAATTTGTGGCTCCCTTGCCAGATGCACTCAAGCAGACGTTGTCAAGCCTTTTTTCTTCTTGTAGTAAATCCAACTTTTATTAATGAAAGCACAATCTTCTAAAATACTTATGCAAATTTAGAAACTGTCTAAGTGAAGGAAAGATCAGCTCACTCTTCACACACACAAAAAAATCAGGCTAAAATTTTGTGAAGTTAATTATTATATGACTGACAATAATATAGCTTTTTAAATGAATTTCTTTTTTAAATTTAAACCTGAATTTGACCACTATTGTTTCTTAAATAGTAATATGAAATAATTGATTAGACTGTATTTTTACTTTCATTTCCCATTAATGTAAATAGCAATAATAGTGGGAAATTGTTTTCCTTTATTTTGTTAGATGCATTTTTTTATCTGCTCATTATCATTGTGTAGAACTGTAATTGAAATGATACTGACTCCTTATGTATTGGGCTTTACATTTTCTCATTTGGTTGTAATCATTTATATTATGTCATGTCACTTAATGAATAAATTACACAAGATAGGTTGACAGTTTTCTCTCTTTCACATGATAGAAAGCATATAATAGAAAGGCAAAGTAACTTGTACACTTTTTTTTTTTTTTGGAGGAGTTAGTGAGAACAGTTTACATCAGTTCAGTTCAGTTCAGTCGTTTAGTCGTGTCCGACTCTTTGCAACCCCATGAATCACAGCACACCAGGCCTCCCTGTCCTTCACCAACTCCCAGAGTTCACCCGGGAGTGTGAACTCATGTCCATTGAGTTGGTGATGCCATCCAGCCATCTCATTCTCTGTAGTCCCCTTCTCCTCCCACCCCCAATCCCTCCCAGCATCAGAATTTTTTCCAGTGAGTCAACTCGTCACATGAGGTGGCCAAAGTATTGGAGCTTCAGCTTCAGCATCAGTCCTTCCAATGAACACCCAGGATTGATCTCCTTTAGAATGGACTGGTTGGATCTCCTTGCAGTCCAAGGGACTCTCAAGAGTATTCTCCAACACCACAGTTCTAAAGCATCAATTCTTCGGTGATCAGCTTTCTTCACAGTCCAACTCTCACATCCATACATGACCACTGGAAAAACCATAGCCTTGACTAGACGGACCTTTGTTGGCAAAGTAATGTCTTTGCTTTTTAATATACTACCTAGGTTGGTCATAAGTTTTCTTCCAAGGAGTAAGCATCTTTTAATTTCATGGCTGCAATCAGCATCCACAGTGATTTTGGAGCCCAAAAAAATAAAGTCTGACACTGTTTCCACTGTTTCCCCATCTATTTCCCATGAAGTGATGGGACCAGATGCCATGATCTTTGTTTTCTGAATGTTGAGCTTCAAGCCAACCTTTTCACTCTCCTCTTTCACTTTCATCAAGAGGCTTTTGAGTTCCTCTTCACTTTCTGCCATAAGGGTGGTGTCATTTGCATATCTGAGGTTATTGATATTTCTTCCAGCAATCTTGATTCCAGCTTGTGCTTCTTCCAGCCCAGCGTTCCTCATGATGTACTCTGCATAGAAGTTAAATAAGCAGGGTGACAATATACAACCTTGACTTACTCCTTTTCCTATTTGGAAACAGTCTGTTGTTCCATGTCCAGTTCTGACTGTTGCTTCCTGACCTGCATACAGGTTTCTCAAGAGGCAGGTCAGGTGGTCTGGTATTCCCATCTCTTTCAGAATGTTCCACAGTTTATTGTGATCGACACAGTCAAAGGCTTTGGCATAGTCAATGAAGCAGAAATAGATGCTTTTCTGGAATCCTCTTGCTTTCTCCATGATCCAGCAGATGTTGGCAATTTGATCTCTGGTGCCTCTGCCTTTTCTAAAACCTGCTTGAACATCTGGGAATTCACGGTTCACATATTGCTGAAGCCTGGCTTGGAGAATTTTGAGCATGACTTTACTAGCGTGTGAGATGAGTGCAATTGTGCGGTAGTTTGAGCATTCTTTGGCATTGCCTTTCTTTGGGATTGGAATGAAGACTAACCTTTTCCAGTCCTGTGGCCACTGCTGAGTTTTTCAAATTTACTGGCATATTGAGTGCAGCACATTTACGGCATCATCTTTCAAGATTTGAAATAGCTCAACTGGAATTCCATCACCTCTGCTAGCTTTGTTCGTAGCGATGCTTTCTAAGGCTCAATTGACTTCACATTCCAAGATGTCTGGCTCTAGGTCAGTGATCACGTTGTCGTGATTATTTGGTCTTGAAGATCTTTTTTGTACAGTTCTTCTGTGTATTCTTGCCACCTCTTCTATATATCTTCTGCTTCTGTTAGGTCCATACCATTTCTGTCGTTTATCGATCCCATCTTTGCATGAAATGTTCCCTTGGAATCTCTCATTTTCTTGAAGAGATCTCTTGTTTTTCCTATTCTGTTGTTTACCTCTAGTTCTTTGCATTGATCGCTGGGGAAGGCTTTCTTATCTCTCCTTGCTATTCTTTGGAACTCTGTATTCAGATGCTTATATCTTTCCTTTTCTCCTTTGCTTTTTGCTTCTCTTCTTTTCACAGCTATTTGTAAGGCCTCCTCAGTCAGCCATTTTGCTTTTTTGCATTTATTTTCCATGGGGATGGTCTTGGTCTCTGTCTCCTGTACAATGTCACAAACCTCTGTCCAGAGTTCATCAGGCACTCTGTCTATCAGATCTAGTCCCTTAAATCTATTTCTCATTTCCACTGTATAATCATAAGGGATTTGATTTAGGTCATATCTGAATGGTCTAGTGGTTTTCCCTACTTTCTTCAAGTCTGAATTTGGCAATAAGGAGTTCATGATCTGAGCCACAGTCAGCTCCTGGTCTTGTTTTTGCTAACTATATACAATTTTTTCATCTTTGGCTGCAAAGAAAATAATCAATCTGATTTCGGTGTTGACCATACGGTGATGTCCATGTGTAGAGTCTTCTCTTGTGTTGTTGGAAGAGGGTGTTTGCTCTGACCAGTGCATTCTCTTGACAAAACTCTATTAGCCTTTGCCCTGCTTCATTCTGTGCTCCAAGGCCAAATTTGCCAGATACTCTAGGTGTTTCTTGACTTCCTACTTTTGCATTCCAGTCCCCTATAATGAAAAGGATATCTTTTTTGGGTGTTAGTTCTAAAAAGTCTTGTAGGTCTTCATAGAACCGTTCAACTTCGGCTTCTTCAGCATTACTGGTTGGGGCACAGGCCTGGATTACTGTAATATTGAATGGTTTGCCTTTTAAACGAACAGAAATCATTCTGTCATTTGTAAGATTGCATCCAAGTACTGCATTTAGGCCTCTTTTGTTGACCATGATGGCTACTCCATTTCTTCTAAGGGATTCCTGCCCACAGTAGTAGATATAATGGTCACCTGAGTTAAATTCACCCATTGCAGTCCATTTTAGTTCATTGATTCCTAGAATGTCTATGTTCACTCTTGCCATCTCCTCTTTGATCATTTCCAATCTGCCTTGATTCATGGACCTAACATTCCAGGTTCTTATGCAATATTGCTCTTTACAGCATCGGACTTTGCTTCTATCACCAGTCACATCCACAACTGGGTATTGGTTTTGCTTTGGCTCCATCCTTTCATTCCTTCTGGAGTTATTTCTCCACTGATCTCCAGTAGCATACTTGGCACCTACCGACCTGGGAAATTCCTCATTCAATATCCTATAATTTTGCCTTTTGATACTGTTCATGGGGTTCTCACGGCAAGTATACTGAAGTGGTTTGCGATTCCCTTCTCCAGTGGACCACATTTGGCTGTGGTCCATGTGATCATTTTGTGATTATGATTTCAGTGTGTCTGCCCTCTGATGCCCCCTCGCATTACCTACCATCTTATTTGGGTTTCTCTTACCTTGGTCGTGGGATATCTCTTCACGGCTGCTCCAGCAAAGCCCAGCTGCTGCACCTTACCTTGGACAAGGGGTATCTCTTCAAGGCCATCCCTCCTGACCTTGAACGTGGAGTAGCTCCTCTAGGGCCCCTGCACCCGTGCAGCCACCGCCTCTTGGACATGGGGTAGCTCCTCTCGGCCGCCGCCCCTGGCCTCTGGCGTGGGATAGCTCCTCTGGGCTGTGCTTCTGCGCGTTGTCGGTTGCGCCGCCAGAGCAGCGTCTCTCGTGTCCGCGGATATTTTGCTTTTAAAACTGCTGTTTATAAATTCTTAATCCAGTTACCAGTTCTATAGTAATGAACATAGTGTGTGTGAGTGCTCAGTTGCTCAGTTCCGTCTCTCTCTTTGGGACCCCATGGACTATAGCCCACCAGGCATCTCTATCCATGGGATGTACTGCAAGGAGATCCAACCAGTCCATTCTAGAGAAGATCAATCCTGGGTGTTCATTGGAAGGACTGATGCTAAAGCTGAAACTGCAATACTATGGCCACCTCATGCGACGAGTTGACTCACTGGAGAAGACTCTGATGCTGGGAAAGGTTGGGGGCGGGAGGAGAAGGGGACGACAGAGAATGAGATGGCTGGATGGCATCACCGACTCTATGGACATGAGTTTGAGTGAACTCCGGGAGTTGGTGATGGACAGGGAGGCCTGGCGTGCTGTGATTCATGGGGTCGCAGAGAGTCGGACATGACTGAGCAACTGAACTGAACTGAACTGAATACTGGAGTGGGTTGCCATTTCCTTCTCCAGGGGATCTTCCTGACCCAGGAATAGAATCTGGTATATTAGCATTTGAGTAGTTTTTAGAAGTCTATTTTACTTTATCTGAGGTGTTGGAATATTTCTATGTACATTTTCCCCTATATTAGTATCTATTATTCAGTTCAGTTCAGTCGCTCAGTCCTGACTGACTCCTTGTGACCCCATGAATGACAGCACGCCAGGCCTCCCTGTCCATCACCAACTCCCGGAGTTCACCCAAACTCATGTCCATCGAGTTGGTGATGTCATCCAGCCATCTCATTCTCTGTCGTCCCCTTCTCCTCCCACCCCCAATCCTTCCCAGCATCAGAGTCTTTTCCAGTGATGAGTATCTATTATTACACACAGTTATTCTCCAGTGATTTGTAATACAGAATTGAAACCTAAATGCCCAGGGAGTATCCTTTATTTTTTTTAAACTCGTGAATAGTCCCCCTTTATAGTAAGAGGAGAAGGCAATGGCACCCCTCTCCAGTACTCTCCTGGAAAATCCCATGGATGGAGGAACCTGGTGGTGTACAGTCCATGGTGTCGCTAAGAGTTGGACATGACTAAGCGGCTTCATTTTCACTTTTCACTTTCATGCATTGGAGAAGGAAATGCAACCCACTCCAGTGTTCTTGCCTGGAGAATCCCAGGGACAGGGGAGCCTTGTGGGCTGCCATCTATGGGATCACACAGAGTCGGACACGACTGAAGTGACTTAGCAGCATGGTAGGAGGAGATTTTTTTAAAGAAGAGAATAGCCTCTTCAGTATAGATTTCTCTTTCTGCTTTCACATCTTAAAATATTTCTGATGTTTGGCACTAGCAATATATTTCCAAACTCTGGTTTGCAATATGCCAAGTAATTTCTCTGTCCCTCTTAACACCAGATAATTTTTTAAACTCTCTGTTGCTCCCACCTAGACACAACCTACTCTGCTTCTTCCATAAAATAGTGATAAATGAGTAGAGCAGTGACCTTTTATAATGAGAAATATCACAAGACTGCCTTTCTCACAGTATTTCAAGTGCATTTTCTCCTGAAAGATCATAAGAAACTGCCTTTTATGCTCTTCTCTCTGTAAAATTGGCCTGTTCTGAATTTTATGCTGATTTTTTCATGTGTAGAACCAGATGGGATAAAATTCACTGTATTCTATTAAAATAATCAAAGGCTTTGGAAGCCTGTTCATGTTTTTAGTTAAATGAACAGAATCATAAAAATATGGATATATTTGCTCTATCATATTTTTGGAACTCAGTCAATATTGCCTTATATCTTTAAACATCTGAGTTGTACAATTCCATCCTAAATACCCTAAGGGTTTTAGAATAATTAGAAGAATATTATAATGAATTGAGAATTTGATAAAATAAACAGTTCTCACATTCATAAAAATAGTACTTAAATTATAACTTTATCATCTTGACCAACCCAGGCAGAACTGAAGCATCTGGATTAAGTCAGATTGTTAGACGTCATCAGTCAATTTTTTTTTTTTTTTTTAGTGGATCAACCAGTGATACTCCAGATAGCTTGAGCCAGTAGATGTCAATTTCATTCTTTCAGGGAAGAAATTATTCCTGTATTTTCTTTAGTTATTACTTGTAATATGGAGAATAAACTGTGAGAGATTGCATACTAATATGCAGGAATTTAGGAAAGACAATAAACTCTTATCATTGTTTCTGAATCTCGATAAAAACATGCAAACAATATTGTCAGCATAAAAATAAAAAGCCATGTAGGAAAAGTGCTTAATGCTTTAGAATTCAACAAAGAAAAACTTCTGATTAGAGAACAAGGGAAATAAGACATGGAATAAATAAGATTTGCAAATGACTTAAGACATGGCAGAACTTTGTTTTTTGAAGAGCACATTTAAGCTTGAGGACATTACAGAAGCAAAAGTAGGTGTGTTTAGAGAGATGGGTGAGGGCAGAGTTTATGATATCAGGGTATATAAACTGAGAAACTACTTATTGGTGGGGGCAAATGTCACGGGGCAGTGTACCCCTAATTTCTTGGCATCATTTTGAAAGGAACGCATGCCAGACATGTGAATGCACCATGATTGTGCTTCCGGAGAGTTCCTGTCTGCTCTACTGTTCTATTTTCTTTAAGCACAGGCATGAAAAGAATCCTATAAATAGGAATAAATACTTAGGGCTCAGCCTTTAGATTCAGAGATTAAATGCCAACAATTTTGGGAGTACTGAAAGAGTCACCTGCGCATACTTTGAGATTTCAGCAGCTTAGAATATGGTAGTTCCTTCTGTTGGTGGAAAAGTGAAGTGAAAGTGAAAGTCACTCAGTCACGTCCAACTCTTTGTGACTCTATGGACTATACAGTCCCTGGAATTCTCCAGGCCAGAATACTGGAGTGGGTAGCCTTTCCCTTCTCCAGGGAATCTTTCCAACCCAGGGATCAAATCCAGATCTTCGGCATTATAGGCAGATTCTTTATAAGCTGAGGCACAAGAAACCGTGGGAGGAAGTATCTAATCCTAGGAAGTTGATGTTTGAGTGCTGTCTTTCCTACTGGAAGAGGAAAAGACTTCAATTTCTCTCAGTCCAATACTAAGCAAACTAGAGAAAGAGATGCTGGAGCACTTGTTATATATAAGGTATGTTTATAGGATAGTTTAATTTGTGTGAAACAGCACGTGAGCAAGACAGTGTTAGGAAACTAAGCAATAGTTTCAGGATGGATTGTGAATGGTAAGGAAACTTTTGGTTTTGAAATAACATTAAAAAAATACTTAAGTTTTAAACCCTAGAAAATATAAGTATTATGATCAAAATACTGCTCAGGAAATTAATCTAGCAGTCATTTTAGGATGATTATATATAAAAGCAAGTCTGGAGCCAGGATATCTACTTGCAAGTATTAAAGGTGATTCACTAATAAGTGTTTATGAGAAAAGAGTGGCAGTGAAAATTGGGAAAGACATTCATGTGGGAGATTATAAATAATAAAATTATAGATGATTGATATGAGAGAGTAAGCAATTTTGAATTTTCAAGCTTGAATTATAATCCAAAGGAAAACATTTTAAAGAAAGTACTTTAGGGAGAGGCGAGTGGCCTCAGTTAGCCAGATAATGTAATGAAGCAAGTGTGACATGTACAAGACAGTGCTCAGAAAATTAAATATGTTGTGGGTAGATCTTGGAGATTGACTGGAACTGAAGGTACACCTGAAGAGTATCTACCTACAATTGATGCTTTCAGTCTAGAGAGTCTACCTAAATCGAAAGTTTTTACATTCACAAACAAAATGACTTAGCAGTTGATGGGCCAAAGTTGACAATAGGTTTGAGATTGAGAGTGGAAAAAAGGTCTAATTCTGAGGCTCTTTATCTAAATTCTCTTGGTAGGACTTCCTTGGTAACTCAGGAGACTGCGGTTTGATTCCTGGGCTGGGAAGACCCCCTGGAGAAGGGATAGGCTACAAACTCCAGTATTCTTGGGCTTCCCTGGTAGCTCAGCTGGTAAAGAATCTGCCTGCAATGAGGGAGACCTGGGTTTGATCCCTGTGTTGGGAAGATCCCCTGGAGAAGGGAATGGCTACCTACTCCAGTGTTCTGGCCTGGAGAATTCCATGGACAGAGGAGCCTGGCAGACTATGGTCCACAGAGTCACAAAGAGTCAGACACGACTGAGTGACTTTCAATTTTCCAGGGAAGTAGAACTCAGAGAGTGCTTAAAGGAAAGGATAGCAAGTAGACAGCAATTTCTAGTAGGTGGTTTCTTTGATATGAATGTCTTGGGCAATGATTTTTAATATTAGTTTCTTTTATAAAGGTTTCAATTCTTCACCTCAAAGGATGAGTGGAAATTTCTCTAAGTCACTATATCATGCGTTTACAACATATAACTGAATGATTACCAGATCATCACCTGGATGGTTACCAAAATGGGAAAACAATGTAACATAACTTCAACTTTCAAAAAGGGTCTTCTGAAAAGGAAGTTTAGCTCAACACTCACATAAAAGAATCTGGCCTGAGTTTCATATTTTTCTCAATATAGTTTACGAGTACCACTTATAACACTTATGCATCCTATATGAGGAAGTATTGTACAGGCTAAAGCAAATACTACATACATCTGGCTTTCGATCATCATTCTGTCATTTAACAATTGTGTGACTTCTGTGCCTAAAATAGAGCAGGTAATTTGTTTCTCCCATGGTTTTGAGGAAAGAGTGAGTTTGTAAGAAGCACGGCATAGAAACGGTGTGTATTGAGCATTAAGTAGGTTCTGGTTTTCCTTATGAAATTAAAAGACACTTACTCCTTGGAAGGGAAGTTATGACCAAACTAGATAGCATATTAAAAAGCAGAGACATTACTTTGCCAACAAAGGTCCGTCTAGTCAAGGCTATGGTTTTTCCCGTGGTCATGTATGGATGTGAGAGTTGGACTGTGAAGAAAGCTGATCGCCGAAGAATTGATGCTTTTGAATTGTGGTGCTGGAGAAGACTCTTGAGAGTCCCTTGGACTGCAAGGAGCTCCAACCACTCCATTCTAAAGGAGATCAATCCTGGGTGTTCATTGGAAGGACTGATGCTAAGGCTGAAACTCCAATACTTTGGCCACCTCATGTGACGAGTTGACTCACTGGAAAAGAGTCTGATGCTAGGAGGGATTGGGGGTGGGAGGAGATAGGGATGACAGAGAATGAGATGGCTGGATGGCATCACTGACTCGATGGACATGAGTTTGAGTGAACTCCGGGAGTTGGTGATGGACAGGGAGTCCTGGAGTGCTGTGATTCATGGGGTCGCAAAGAGTCGGACATGGCTGAGCGACTGAACTGAACTGAACTGAAGCTATCTTCTTGCTATAGCCCTAGGACTCTAATGACCTGTGAATAACCAAGGGCACCCAAGGACAAGTTATCTAGTGTGCTGTTTTCTTGAGTTTGTGCTGATGAATTATCAACTTTAAGTTTCTCAGGAGGCTCTCCCACTTATAAAGTTCTCATGATGTAGCTGGTATTGATTAGTATGAATTGATAGTTAACATTATGGATAGCATTGAATTGGAAGTAGAATCTTTTATTATGGTGACATGAAAAATGCAGTCTCTATGCCAAGAACTTCCTGTTCTATTTTTTAAAAGGTTTAAACTCAAGGATTTAGGTCTGGAGGACAAACTTGGTTTTCAAAAAAATCTTGATGAAGTAAAAATGCCATTACAGCTAATGACTCTTAATCTCTCTTATTAGACTTATCCCGCCTGCTGTTAGCCATTGTTCTTTGTGATTACGATTCCTTCCTTGGCCACAGAAGGCAGAGTAGAGAATGTGGCATATTCTTGCCTTAGAATCTCCAAATCCTGTGCCTTCTTTTGAAACCAAATCCCCAAATTTCTTTTGCAAAATACCCTCAACTTAGTATTTACTTTTGTACAAAAGCAAATTACCACAATCTTATCAGTTTAAAAATACCAAACTTGTCTTTCTTATGTTACTTTTTTCACTGGGTCAGGAGTACAGGCACAGTTAACTTGAATCCCCTGCTCAGAGTTCACAAAGCTGCATTCAACATGTCAGCCAGTCTGAGTTTCTTACTGAAACCCAGAATCCTTTTGCAAGTTCATGTTGTAGTTGGCAGAATTCAGTTCCTTGTAGCTGTAGATTTCATGGTGCCTTGCTTCTTTAAGGCTAAAGGAAAGAGGAAAGAGTTTGTTTTTTATTTCATTCAGCTCTGACCTCTAGACCCTCTTTAAAGAGCATATTAATTAAGTCAAACCCACTAAAGAGAATCTCCTCATTGATTAATTTAAAATCAGTTGATTAGGGAACTTAAATGCATCTGCAAAATCCTTTGAACTTTTGTCTTATAATCATTGTAGTGATATTACAATATATTTTCCATATTTTCTTGCTTAGAAGCAGGCCATATTTGAGTTAGCTTAGGTTGAAAAGGGTATTTATTAACTCTCATAACCAAACTAGGAAAACGGGAAGAATTGGAAAGAAGATGAGACAGAGACTCCAACTTGTTCAGGGTTTTCTTCTCTTTCTCCTGTTTCCTGCTCCTGTGTCTATGTGTCAACTTTGGGCTTGCAAATCAGCTATTATGTGAAAACCATGACCAGGGAAGATTTGGGAACTCATGTAACCAGATACTTGTGTGTTAGGCACTTCAGTTGTGTCCAACTCTTTGTGACCCCATGACTGTAGCCCACCAGGCTCCTCTGCCCATGGAATTCTCCAGGCAAGAATACTGGAGTGGGTTGTCATTTCCTAAACTACAGAATGCTTTTGCTTTCAGTTTGGAAAAATGCCATAAAGAATTATGATTTGCTCCATTATGGGTCATAGGCCCTCTCTTTAGAGGTAGGGTACTGTGATTGGAGACTCTACCCATATTATTTAAGTTGCAGGGAGAGGATAATTTACCAGAAAGAGGATGGGTAGCACTGACATGTCTCTTGTTGTAAATTAAGAGAAATGTCTCCAATTTTTTAAGCCAGTGCCTGAGCCAAACCTTTGCCTCTGAGATGGAGAGGAAATATTTAGAGTCATAGAACCTTGGAAGATGTAAAGGAATTTGTATCTAAAAGGAGTGATTTGTTTGTATCTTCTTCAATTTCTTAATCAATATCATAATTTTCAGTATCTAATTTTTTAATTATGTAGGCATTTATTTCTACAAATTTTCCTTTTAGAATTGTTTTTGCTGCATCCAATAAGTTTTTATATATCGTGTTTCTATTTCATTTGTCTCAAGATACTTTTTAATTTCCTTTTGTATTTCTTCTTTGATCCATGGTTGTTTAGGAATGTGTTGTTTAATTTTTACATATTTGCCAATTTTCCAGCTTTCCTCTGGCTATTGTTTCTAGTTTAATAATAATATAGTAGTTTGGAAAGGTACTTAATATAATTTCTGCCTTATTGAACTTGTTTCATGGCCTAATATATGATCTATCCTAGAAAATGTTCCACATGTGCTTGGAAAATATGTATTAGGTTGCTGTTGGATGGAACCAACCATTTGGATTAAGGTATTATTCAAATCTTCTCTTTCTTTATTAACTGTCTGTATAAAAGATCTAGCCATTCTTTGAGAGTGAAATATTAAAGTTACCAACTTTTATTTTATTGTGATTTACTTCTCCTTTTAGTTCTATTAGCTTTTGCTTTATCTATTTATTGACAGGCAGATTCTTTGCCACTGTGCCACTTGGGAATGCTCCTACAGAACGATTCCCTGGAGTAGGAAATGGCAACCTACTCCAGTATTCTTGCCTGGAAAATTCTATGGACAGAGAATCCTGGTGGGCTACACTCTGTGGGTCACAGACAATCAGACACAACTGAGCCATTGAGCATGTACGTTATATATTTAAGTACTCTCTTGTTCAGTATACTCCATTAACTTCTAAGTTCTTTTAAAGGGTAGGAACTCTAAATATGTCTATGAAGCAGAGTACTGGATTATCATTTTTCTACTTTACAAGTGGGAAAGTTTAAAAATATTTCCTAGAATGGTAGTAGTGTTTCAATTAGAAGCCAAAACTTGGTTGACCCATGGTTGGGACTAAATTTGAGGGGAGTTGCTTTGTGTCAGTACTCTTGACTCAGCCCTCACCTTGCGTCAGGTCCTACTCTAGCCACTTTACTCAGTTTGGCAATAAGACTTTTGGCATGCTAATTCCTGCCATTTCTCCATGCCTGTAGAGGCTGGGTTTTCTATGTAATTAGAGTGGTTTATCCATTCTAGTCTTCATTCCAGTCCCAAAGAAAGGCAATGCCAAAGAATGCTCAAACTACCGCACAATTGCACTCATCTCACACGCTAGTAAAGTCATGCTCAAAATTCTCCAAGCCAGGCTTCAGCAATATGTAAACCATGAACTCCCAGATGTTCAAGCAGGTTTTAGAAAAGGCAGAGGCACCAGAGCTCAAATTGCCAACATCCGCTGGATCACGGAGAAAGCAAGAGAGTTCCAGAAAAACATCTATTTCTGCTTCATTGACTATGCCAAAGCCTTTGACTGTGTGGATCACAATAAACTGGAAAATTCTGAAAGAGATGGGAATACCAGACCACCTGACCTGCCTCTTGAGAAACCTGTATGCAGGTCAGGAAGCAACAGTTAGAACTGGACATGGAACAACAGACTGGTTCCAAATAGGAAAAGGTGTATGTCAAGGCTGTATATTGTCACCCTGCTTATTTAACTTATATGCAGAGTACATCATGAGGAATGCTGGGCTGGAAGAAGCACAAGCTGGAATCAAGATTGCTGGGAGAAATATCAATAACCTCAGATATGCAGATGACACCACCCTTATGGCAGAAAGTGAAGAGGAACTCAAAAGCCGCTTGATGAGGGTGAAAGAGGAGAGTGAAAAGGTTGGCTTGAAGCTCAACATTCAGAAAACAAAGATCATGGCATCTGGTCCCATCACTTCATGGGAAATAGATGGAAAAACAGTGGAAACAGTGTCAGACTTTATTTTTTGGGGCTCCAAAATCACTGCAGATACTGATTGCAGCCATGAAATTAAAAGACACTTGCTCCTTGGAAGGAAAGTTATGACCAACCTTGATAGTATATTAAAAAGCAGAGACATTACTTTGCCAACAAAGGTCCGTCTAGTCAAGGCTATGGTTTTTCCCGTGGTCATGTATGGATGTGAGAGTTGGACTGTGAAGAAAGCTGATCGCCGAAGAATCGATGCTTTTGAACTGTGGTGTTGGAGAAGACTCTTGAGAGTCCCTTGTACCGCAAGGAGATCCAACCAGTCCATTCTAAGGGAGATCGATCCTGGGTGTTCATTGGAGGGACTGATGCTAAAGCTGAAACTCCAATACTTTGGCCACCTCATGAGATGAGTTGACTCACTGGAAAAGACTCTGATGCTGGGAAAGGTTGGGGGCGGGAGGAGAAGGGGACGACAGAGAATGAGATGGCTGGATGGCATCACCGACTCTGTGGACATGAGTTTGAGTGAGCTCCGGGAGTTGGTGATGGACAGGGAGGTCTGGCGTGCTGTGATTCATGGGGTCACAGAGAGTTGGACACGACTGAGCGACTGAACTGAACTGATCCATTCTATTTAGGGCATTTGTATTTCATAGCATCTTCTCTCCAAAAGCTATTTCTACAAATATTTGTAATATTTGTAAAATAATTTGTAAAAATTGCTGTAATTTTTCCTTTGGGGCTCCTCTCAAATGCTCATTTCTAGGAGGGAGATCTATCCAGACCACCCTTCCAAAGAACACACTAATTCATTCTCTGTCTGCTTACTTTGGTTTGTTTTCTGTCACTGCACTCATCTTTTCTTGACATTTTACTCTATAAATTTATCTGTATCTCTCTCCACTTAAACTCCATAACAAGAGGGACATTATTTTTTTTTTTTGACACTTTGTTTACAGCACATAAAACTTGAAGAGGGGTAGGATTGATTGTGTAAATTGTACACGTTGATGGTATATAAATGAGACTATATTAGAATTGGAATGTTTCTCAAAGTTCATAAAGGAGGTGGGAAACTTCATTCACAACCAATGACTAAATTAATATGTTAACATTGCAAGAATATTCTTAACATGCAGTGTTATCAGGAATGTTAACATTCTTGCTTAATGTCTTATAAGAACAAGAAACCATTCAAATATACAGGCCTAGTCATAAAATCAAGTATACAAATTGCACTCTTTGGTTTTAAATGATTCCAAATAATCATGACTGATTGCTGAAGAAATTAATTGATGGGCATTAATAGATTCAGACAATAGCATAAAGAATAGAAAATGTGGAAGAAGTGGTTTGAGATTTAAAGCCAACTTACTGTTTTTTCCTCTAATTTTGTTGATGTCTTGTTATACTCCAGGAAGTAGGTACTTGAGTGTTTTCTGAATGGTCCTAGAATATTTCTTGTACTTTTTCATCCTTCACATTTTCTGTATTGTTTTTTTTAGATGGAGAAATCATGCATGCTTGCTGTGATGAGTGGAGAAGGAAATGACAACCCACTCCAGTGTTCTTGCCTGGAGAATCCCACGGATGGGAGAGCCTGGTGGGCTTCTGTCTGTGGGGTCACACAGAGTCAGACATGACTGAAGTGACTTAGCAGCAGCAGCTGTGATGAGTAAATTAATTTCAAGATGTATAAAGCAAAAATGAATAATTTCATCCATTTATATCCTTATATCATTCTATAAGGCAGCCCAGTATGCTTCTCTTTATTCTACAAGGTCTTAAACAATTTTCTCCACATATATTTATAAAAACCAGAATTATATTGCCTACTACTGTATAATTTGCTTTTTTTCAGTTAATGTGATAGCATGGTCACTCTTCCTTCCAGGGTTATAAAAGTAACTCTTATTTAAAGCTGCATGTTATTTCCCATGAACATACTGCCACGTATTAAATCATTCTCTTCTTTTATTGATTGGTATTATAATTGATTCCAGATTTTTGCTATCATAAAGATGCTTCAGTAAATACATTGTATGAATATATATTTTGTATATAGTAGATTCCCAAAAGGAGGGATTACAAGGTCAAAGGCTTTGTGTACTTATACTTTTAAAAGATAATGAAGGATTATTTTCCAAAAGATTGTAAAATAAAATATTTATCTTTAAATTTGCAAAGATTGTCAAGAACCCTTGGGCTTCTTGCTATTCTATTATAAATTCCAGATGATCCAGCTATAATTTCCAAATCTAAAAAAAAAGGTTTCTAAATCAATAATCATGGGCATTACATGGAAATATACAAATATCTATACAAATGCATACTTTTCAAATTGTACTGAATTTCCTGAAGCCAAGTTATTATATTAAAAGTACGTTGAACTTTAAATTTAACATGTTTGCATAAACCAGAATCTTCAGTTGCTCCTCTATGGAATATATTCAGGAGCACAGAGAAGAATAAAAAAATCAAACACATAAACAGACAAAATTTCTTACCTCTAATGGTTATCAGAAGCAGCATATATAGGACTTAAATCATACAGTAATGAACAAGTTGTTGAGAGAATTCTCAGCACTGTAGCGGCACTTTTTCAAAAAGTCATGCAAATTTCTTTCCTCAATGAGACAGCTATGCTGATTCTTGGGATATATCCCTATTTTCCCCAGTATTATAACTAGGATTAATTCATAGCATAACTGAGTGAGAACCAGGGATAAAAAAGAACAAGGGAGTAAAGACCTTCTACCACAAAGGAAATATAAGAACTAGTCTCAGGAGCTGGGGGATTACATGCTGTACTGAATCCTAAGGATGCTTTATGAAAGGGGTCAGTACACAAATCAAATAAGGGAGAGGTTATTGATTTTGAAGCACTCTCCCGAAATTCAAGATTTAATATCCTGTCAAAGATCACAAGAGATGTGGACAAGCATGCTGTAGCCATGTTAAGTGAAGTTAAAGTGCTGAATTGTTTATGTCAGACAACAGAAGCAGGATGAAAAAACTCAGAGAAGTTTGCATGCTGACGTGAAATACTGTAATGTTGGAAGACCTGCCATATTGCTGTGTTTTATGGAAATGTCCAGGGAATGCACCATTTATTAATATCATAAGGCTAGCTCTGATAAAAAAAGTCATAGAATCACCAAGAAGTTCAATGGCTATTCTCCTCTGTTGCTCAGGTATGATGGTAAGAGAGACCATTACCCTAACTGGCTAAAAAGCTATCATCCCTGTCCAGTTTCCAAATTTCAGTCAATTTCCAGACCTGTAATTTATTTATTGAAGAAAAGGCTAAATCCCCAGGAAAAGGATCCTACAATACCATGACAAGCATACATGGGAATAAATCTTCATATTCTTCCATAAAGGAACCTACAATGATTTACATCAGTAACTAACTGTATACGGGAGAAAGGGGAATATTTTGAGAACTTAAATAATAGTTGCCATGGTATTTTTATTAAAATGGAGCATGTGGGAACTAGGTAATGGAGGGTCTTGGCCATGGTCCAATTCACAGTGAACCTATTGTAGTTATTCTGTGATTTATTTTTTTCCTCTGATGTCTGAATATATTATTGGGATGGACATACTAGATAGTTGGCACAAACCCCATTTTGGGCCTTTGGCTTGCATGGTAGGAGCCATCATAGTATGGAAGGTCAAATAAAAGCTTCTGGAACTAAACCACCTCTGGACAGGATAGTAAATCAAAACAAAATTGCATCTAGGGTTTAAGTATGGAAATCAGTGTCACACTCAAAGGTTTAAAGGATGAGTGGGTGTTCATCCCTATAATAGCTCTATAGCTCTATTCACCAGTCTTACCCTTACCGAAACCAGACTAGATCCTGGATAACACTTCAAAGAAGAATTGAAGAGGAATGAAATAGAATTAACATTAAATGCAATGTTAAACACATTGTTCAACAGAAGGCTGTCTTGAAATAGAAAAGCTAAATTTGCACAGTAAAAAAAGATATGGCTAGGAAAAATTGACCCAGATCAGTTGCATGACATATCCTAGTAATATTATAGGACACCGGGATAAGAGGAAACTTTGTGCTTCCAAGGAGAAATGCCAAATCTCTTATAAGGGCAAAATATCAAATTGACTTTGCATTTCTTTTCACCAAGATTCAACATCAGCACTCAATGATGAACATACATATATGTTCTGAAGAGTATAGTGTGAAGTCGCTCAGTTGTGTCTGACTCTTTACGACTCCATGGACTATAGTCCACCAGGCTCCTCCATCCATGGGATTCTCTCTGAAGAGTATAAATATTTGAAATTGTACTTTAGCTATGTCAATCCCAGTCATGCTACTTAGAACATGTAAGATTTAGGGAAATTTTTTACGTGAGCCTTCCTTGAGAAAATGCTACAAGACAGAATTTCTATGGCTAAGAGATGAGTGGGGAAACCAAGGTTAAAGGACTGGCAATGAAAATTAAAAGTATTTAACTACAGATTCCAACTATAATGGGTAGACTAGGAGAATAGAATAGGATGTAAATGTATGTAGAAGAAGTAGAGAGGATTTGTCTCATCACATGTGGTAAGGAGAAGCGTGTTAAAGGATAAGCTGAGGCATATTAAAGCATTTTTAATTTATTTGAGCAAAAATAGATTCAATTGGGGGCCATGCCAAACTGAAACTGGTTAAAAGCACTCTGTTGACAGAAGCTATGGGAAAGACTTAAATACAGAAGATGTGATAGTAAAGCCAGGAAATTATTTGGTAGGCTATAGCTTCAAACCTAGTTGGCTGTTTGTAAATGGTTGTCCTTAGGTTTCAATTTTGTAACCATAAGGCCTTTACAGGCTTAGATTTTTGGTTTGCTTATTTAGACTTCTATGACATTGGAGCCACTGCCATCTAACTCTCCCATTGTTTAATTAATTTAACAGGGGTAACCAAGTTAAAGATTAAGTAGTTTCTCAGATTGCCTCACTTTTAGTATATAGCTAGAATCCAAAGTATATTATTTTATTTTAAAAGATCAAATATAAACATAAGCATTTTGACATTTCAAGGGTTCTAAATTAGAAAGAAAATCTTACTGGCTAATGTATATTGTTGAAGAAGAGAGTATGGAGAAAGAGAAAAGAAATAAGGTAATTTTAATATTGCTCACAGTACAAAATTAATATTTTGTAAACATAGTGCTAACAGCATAATGTAAAACTATAAATCTGGTCAAGCTAGAGCAACAGCAACAATACTTTATAAACATAAGAATTACATATACGTCAAGATGCAAAGAAACAAATCAACATGAAAAACAATGATTAAACGATGCAAACAAAACCAAATAAATGAAACCAAATTGCTAAAATCAAATGTATTTGTCATTTAAGTAAATTATCTCAACTTATCTATTAAATGACAATTTCAGGATAGATCACAATGAAAAAGACAACTTTGAACTGTGTACTAGAGAACTGTCTAAGACAAAAGTGAAAGTCTGAATCCTACTGTTAATATTAGATAAGATAGAAGACAGCTCTAAAAGTAAAAAAATGAATTTCGACTTCTGCCCTTGAAGGATTAATTGCCATAACAATTGCTGTTCACTGGAAACAACCAGAAACTGGAAAATTAAGTGAAATAATGCTTTTCAGACAGTGGACAGTAGGAAGACTGACAGAACTGTGATGTCTAAGAGAAAAGAAGAAAATGAAATGGGCCCTAAAGTTGACCTAGGCTACTGACTGTAGGTAATTTCCTGATTACAGTTCAAGGAGGGGAACCATCACAAAGACTAGTTGAACTGAGAAAACAGAGATCAAAATGAGGCAGCTAGAATTGGAAACTTGTAATGAAAGTGACAGATAAAAGGAGGTGAGCAAATAGAGGGAGAGGGAGAGCACAAGAACAAAAGAGAAAGCAAGGGAGAAGGAGGAGTTCCAAGAATGGTAAATATGCAAATAATATAGAATATACTTTTTCTAATTTTAATTTCTTTAAAAGATAATGAAGTAACAAAAATGTATAGTTAAAAAAAATAGATAAAATTGAAATGGAATTGTAATATTCATATATTCTAAAAGAAGGCAAGAAAGGGAAACAAAAATAGAAACAAATGAGAATAAATACTAAAATCAGTTCAGTTCAGTTCAGTCGCTCAGTCGTGTCCGACTCTCCGCGACCCCATGAATCACAGCACGCCAGGCCTCCCTGTCCATCACCAACTCCCGGAGTTCACTCAAACTCATGTCCACAGAATCGGTGATGCCATCCAGCCATCTCATTCTCCGTCGTCCCCTTCTCCTCCCGCCCCCAACCTTTCCCAGCATCACAGTCTTTTCCAGTGAGTCAACTCGTCTCATGAGGTGGCCAAAGTACTGGAGTTTCAGCTTTAGCATCAGTCCCTCCAATGAACATCCAGGATTGATCTCCTTTAGAATGGACTGGTTGGATCTCCTTGCAGTATAAGGGACTCTCAAGAGTCTTCTCCAACACCACAGTTCAAAAGCATCGATTCTTCGGCGATCAGCTTTCTTCACAGTCCAACTCTCACATCCATACATGACCACGGGAAAAACCATTGCCTTGACTAGACGGACCTTGGTCGGCAAAGTAATGTCTCTGCTTTTTAATATACTATCAAGGTTGGTCATAACTTTCCTTCCAAGGAGCAAGCGTCTTTTAATTTCATGGCTGCAATCAGCATCTGCAGTGATTTTGGAGCCCAAAAAAACAAAGTCTGACACTGTTTCCACTGTTTTTCCATCTATTTCCCATGAAGTGATGGGACCAGATGCCATGATCTTTGTTTTCTGAATGTTGAGCTTCAAGCCAACCTTTTCACTCTCCTCTTTCACTTTCATCAAGAGGCTTTTGAGTTCCTCTTCACTTTCTGCCATAAGGGTAGTGTCATCTGCATATCTGAGGTTATTGATATTTCTCCCAGCAATCTTGATTCCAGCTTGTGCTTCTTCCAGCCCAGCGTTCCTCATGATGTACTCTGCATATAAGTTAAATAAGCAAGGTGACAATATACAACCTTGACGTACACCTTTTCCTATTTGGAACCAGTCTGTTGTTCCATGACTGGTTCTAACTGTTGCTTCCTGACCTGCATACAGGTTTCTCAAGAGGCAGGTCAGGTGGTCTGGGATTCCCATCTCTTTCAGAATGTTCCACAGTTTATTGTGATCCACACAGTCAAAGGCTTTGGCATAGTCAATGAAGCAGAAATAGATGTTTTTCTGAAACTCTCTTGCTTTCTCCATGATCCAGCGGATGTTGGCAATTTGATCTCTGGTGCCTCTGCCTTTTCTAAAACCTGCTTGAACATCTGGCAGTTCACGGTTTACATACTGCTGAAGCCTGGCTTGGAGAATTTTGAGCATGACTTTACTAGCGTGTGAGATGAGTGCAATTGTGCGGTAGTTTGAGCATTCTTTGGCATTGCCTTTCTTTGGGATTGGAATGAAGACTGACCTCTTCCAGTCCTGTGGCCACTGCTGAGTTTTCCAAATCTGCTGGCATATTGAGTGCAGCACTTTCACAGCATCATCTTTCAAGACTTGAAATAGCTCAACTGGAATTCCATCACCACCACTAGCTTTGTTCCTAGTGATGCTTTCTAAGGCCCACTTGACTTCACATTCCAAGATGTCTGGCTCTAGGTCAGTGATCACGTTATTGTGACTATCTTGGTCGTGAAGATCTTTTCTGTACAGTTCTTCTGTGTATTCCTGCCACCTCTTCTTAATATCTTCTGCTTCTGTTAGGTCCATACCATTTCTGTCCTTTATCGAGCCCATCTTTGCATGAAAAGTTCCCTTGGGGCCGTCGGAGCAGACGCGACGCGAGAGACGCCGGCCCCGGCGGCGCAGACGCGACGCGAGAGACGCCGGCCCCGGCGGCGCAGACGCGACGTGAGAGACGCCGGCCCGGGCGCAACGAACCACACAAAGAGGTGCGGCCGTGAGGAGCTACCCCACGCCTGAGGCCAGGGTCGGCGGCCGAAAGGAGCTACCCCACGTCCAACAGGCGGTGGCTGCGTGGGCGCAGGAGGGCCGAGAGGAGCTACTCCGCGTTCAAGGTCAGGAGGGGCGGCCTTGAGGAGATACCCCTCGTCCAAGGTAAGGTACAGCGGCTGCACTTTGCTGGAGCGGCTGTGAAGAGATTTTCCACGACCAAGGTAAGAGAAACCCAAATAAGACGGTAGGTATTGCTAGGGGGCACCAGAGGGCAGACAAACTGAAATCATAATCACAGGAAACTAGCTGATCTAATCACATGGACCACAGCCGAATGTGGTCCCCTGGAGAAGGGAATGGCAAACCACTTCAGTATACTTGCCTTGAGAACCCCATGAACAGTAACAAAGGGCAAAATGATAGGATACTGAATGAGGAATTCCCCAGGTCAGTAGGTGCCCAGTATGCTACTGGAGCTCAGTGGAGAAGTAACTATAGAAGGAATAAAGGGATGGAGCAAAAGCAAAACCAATACCCAGTTGTGGATGTGACCAGTGATAGAAGCAAGGTCCGGTGCTGTAAAGAGCAATATTGCATAGGAACCTGGAATGTTAGGTCCATGAATCAAGGCAAATTGGAAGTGGTCAAACAGGAGATGGCAAGAGTGAACGTCGACATTCTAGGAATCAGTGAATTAAAATGGACTGGAATGGGTGAATTTAACTCGGATGACCATTATATCTACTACTGTGGGCAGGAATCCCTTAGAAGAAATGGAGTAGCCATCATGGTCAACAAAAGAGTCCGAAATGCAGTACTTGGATGCAATCTTAAAAATGACAGAATGATTTCTGTTCGTTTCCAAGGCAAACCATTCAATATTACAGTAATCCAGGCCTATGCCCCAACCAGTAATGCTGAAGAAGCCGAAGTTAATCGGTTCTATGAAGACCTACAAGACCTTTTAGAACTAACACCCAAAAAAGATGTCCTTTTCATTATAGGGGACTGGAATGCAAAAGTAGGAAGTCAAGAAACACCTGGAGTAACTGGCAAATTTGGCCGTGGAGCACGGAATGAAGCAGGGCAAAGGCTAATAGAGTTTTGTCAAGAGAATGCACTGGTCATAGCAAACACCCTCTTCCAACAACACAAGAGAAGACTCTACACATGGACATCACCAGATGGTCAACACCGAAATCAGATTGATTATATTCTTTGCAACCAAAGATGGAGAAGCTGTATACAGTTAGCGAAAACAAGACCAGGAGCTGACTGTGGCTCAGATCATGAACTCCTTATTGCGAAGTTCAGACTTAAATTGAAGAAAGTAGGGAAAACCACTAGACCATTCAGATATGACCTCAATCAAATCCCTTATGATTATGCAGTGGAAGTGAGAAATAGATTTAAGGGACTAGATCTGATTGATAGAGTGCCTGATGAACTCTGGACGGAGGTTCGTGACATTGTACAGGAGACAGGGACCAAGACCATCCCCATGGAAAAGAAATGCAAAAGAGCGAAATGGCTGTCTGAGGAGGCCTTACAAATAGCTGTAAAAAGAAGAGAGGCGAAAAGCAAAGGAGAAAAGGAAAGATATAAGCATCTGAATGCAGAGTTCCAAAGAATAGCAAGGAGAGATAAGAAAGCCTTCCTCAGTGATCAATGCAAAGAAATAGAGGAAAACAACAGAATAGGAAAAACAAGAGACCTCTTCAAGAAAATACTAAAATAGTAGATGTTAATACAGCTTTAACACATTAAATAAAAAGAAATTTTCTCAATCTGGCAAAAAAAAACTATAAAAAATTTACAGCTAATATTACACTTAATGATAAAAACAGGATAATTTTTCTCTAATATTAGGCTTTAAACAGGAATATCTCTTTTTATCATCTGTACCCAAAATTGTACTGGATGTTCCAGCTAGTGAAACAAGGTAAGGAAAATAAATAAAAGACACAAAACTGAATAGAAAAAGTGAAACTATTTTTATTCCCTGAAAATGTTTGCAGAAACTCAAAGGTAAAGACATAAAAAAGGATTAAACTAGTGAGTCAGTTTATAATGATTTTGGAATATAAGAAAAGCAACTGGATTTTTATATGACAACAATAAAAATTTGAAAATTGAAATAAAAATAACCTTTACAACAGCATAAAGACACACGAAATACAGACTGTCCTCATTTTGCATGGTGTCATCTTCTAAGAAACTCACACAAATAGGAAGTATATTTTTTGTACAGTCCCATGGTAACTGAGATTATAATTAGGATACATTTTAAACTGCTGAAATTTGTGTAAAAATATCTGATAAATGCATTGATAAATCATGATCATTTAGTGCAAAACTCAATATTGTTGAATTGAGTACTTCTGCACAGATTGGTCTATAACTCCAATATAACTTCTTTAAAATTACTATCTGGCTATTTTTGTTTATGTTGCTATGAAACTTGCAGATTGATTCTAAACTTCTACGGAAATGTAAACGACCTAGAAAAACAAAAGTTTTGAAATACTTATACAACCAGGTATTAAAACTTACTATAAAGTTATAGTAATCAAAACAATGTGGTATGTTGGAGTAAATATGATTATAGTTTAGTGCATTAGTCAAGGTAGTCCAGAAATCAGCTTACAAATACACGGTCAATTGATTTTTGAGAAAAATTCCTATTATAATTGAATGGGGAAGGAAATGTTTCCAATAATCTTAAAACAATTCATATCTATGGGAAAATTATCCTTGGTCCTTATCTCATACCATATCGAAAAATTAACTCAAAACATATCACATATGTAAACAAATGAGCTAAAACTATAAAAAATTTGAGGAAAATATTGGAAAAATATCTACAACACTTTTGATTATTTGAGATTTATTAGTGAAGAAAATACTAAAAGCCTGAATCATGGAAGAAAAAAGTTTATAAATTATAATTAAAATCCTCTGTTTTTTTTGAAAACTTCTATTTTTTGAAGCAGTTAAGAAACTGAAAAGGCAAGGCATACATTTGAGAAAATACTTTCAAAATACCTGATCAAGAATTAGAACATATAAATAACTTCTTTATCTAAAACCCAAAAATTAACAGCTCAATTTTTTGAAATAAACAGGCAAAACTTTTGAACAGGAACTTTTCCAAAGAGTGTAAGTGAGTGGTATATAAGCACAGAAGAATGTGCTTAATATCAATACTCCTTCTAGGAATGCAAGCTAATAATACCACGTGAAGTTACTACCACAAATCTACTGCTGCTGCTGCTAAGTCACTTCAGTCGTGTCCGACTCTGTGTGACCCCATAGACGGAAGCCCACCAGGCTCCCCCGTCCCTGGGATTCTCCAGGCAAGAACACTGGAGTGGGTTGCCATTTCCTTCTCCAATGTGTGAAAGTGGAAAGTGAAAAGTGAAAGTGAAGTCACTCAGTCGTGTCCGACCCTTAGCGACCCCACGGACTGCAGCCTACCAGGCTCCTCCATCCATGGGATTTTCTAGGCAATAGTACTGGAGTGGCTTGCCATTGCCTTCTCCGACAAATCTACTAGAGTGGCTAAAATGAAAAAGACCGACAGTACCCATGCTGACAGTAGTGTTTAGTGACTCAAATTGTTCCATATTGCTGTTGCTTGTGGGCATGCAAGATGATGCAGTCACTTTGGAAAAACAGTTTGGTAATTTCACTCCAATGTATTAACATGAGAAAAATGAACATATATATCCACACAAACTTATATATGTGATTGGTCACTGTAGATTTACTAATAATTGCCCATAACTGGAAACAATTCAAATTTCCATCAATTAGTGAGTCAGTAAACAATTCATGGTATTTTTGTACAATGAAATGCCATTCAGCAGTAGAAGAAAATGAAGTACTGATGCATAAGACAACAAAGAAGCAACAAAGAAGCATTTCAAAAGCATTATGATAGATGAAAGCAGCCAAATACAAAAGAGTCTATACCACGTAATGCCATTAATGTGAATTTCTAGTGAACAAACCCACAACTTACTGTGATTAAAAAATAGACCAATGGTTACTATGGGGCTATGGGTTAGGAGATAAACTTCAATGAGCACAAGTGCACTTGTAGGGGAGATAGAAACACTTTGTAAGTTGGTTTTTATTTTAATAACATAACACATTATTTGCTAAATCACATTGAAATGTATTCATGTCAATGTACCAAAATCTAATAATTTCTGACACATCTATTACTATATATTTATCTTTTTTTATCCTATATACATTCTAAACCAACACTGTCCAATAGAATTTTCTGCCATAAAAAAAAGTTTATATCTGTGCTGTCCAATACAATGGCCACTAGCTACATGTGGCTATTGAACACGTGAAATATAGCTATCATGACCGAACAACCAAATTTTAAATTTTAGTTAATTTTAATTTAAATAGCAGGAATGAATAATACTTTATATTCAAAGTCAGACAGTTATACTTAGGATGTAAATCTATTGTTTACTTTTTTCTCCTGACTTTTACTCATGCTGACTTACCTGCTAATATGTTAGATTACCCTTTGGTTATGAGATCAGTACTTGATTTTCATCTTCCTGTGGAGGTTATTTTTGCCTACTTCTGCTGACATACAGGGCTTCCCTGGTGGCTCAGGATTTACCTCTGACTTGGGACAACTTCAGGCAACCTTGAAGGTCCTGGCCTAAATTAACAGTTACAGTTAAAGCAATAACAACTCTTTAATACTAGCTTAAGATTCTTTATCCTCATTGTAGTGTTACTTAGAACCAATTCTAAAATCTTTGAATGTAGATGTTTCCTCTCACTTGTATCTCCAAGAGTTACTCCATCTACTGAGATTTTCTCTCATTGAAAAGAATCAATGAGGCATTTCTAACTGTCTTGTTTCATACCTTTTCCCATTTCTTTTTGTGGGGACTCCCAAACTTCTGAGTAAGAGATTATGAATATTAATTCATCCTATTCGCCTGAGCCACAGACCGCTGGATCATTTCTGTTGTCATAGCAACTCACTTAGAGACCTGTTCATGTCATTTCTAATTAAAAAAAGTACCCTGTTTCATAGACTAAAATCATTTTGAAGCATCAAGAGTAGAGGCTATAATCTGTGTTTTGTATTACATTACTCTACATTTCATTTGATCCTTTATAAACAATGGTTCCCTATAGTAATGGAAATATTATGTCTTGATGAGTTACTTGGCTTAACCATTTTGATGCCTAGAATTTTCTCACTCAGGAACACTTTGACATAACTTTGAAATAAATTATGAGACTTAAAATTTTTTTATTTCTATGAAATATTAACATGTGTAACAGTTTATTTCTCAGTCTCTGATATTTGCTCAAGAAGATAAGAGTTGAGATAAGACATGCATTATATTTATAGTTGGTATACTGTTCAGGGATGGAGTAAGAAATAGAAAAAGTTTGCTCTTTGAAGATGAGTTGAGGGTCAAGGCTGGGGAAAACAGTGAGTTAACAGTGAGGACTGATGTGTTTTATATTTTGAAACAGGCTAGCTGAGTTTAAAAATAGCCATTTCAAAATTTTCTACTATGGCTTATGATAGCTGAGGAGGGCAAGGCTACCTAGCCCATATAGGGCTATACATCCCTTGAATTGTGTTCTAACCAGTTCATAAAACTCTGAGGCAAACAGATTGGTGAACAGCAGAGTCCTGGTCCTGGGACCAAGAAGCATTCTGTCTAACTTCTCAACTCTTTGAACTTGAACCACCCCTACTAATCATGACTGATTTGATACACTGAAGGGGCCATTAACAATGGCTGTTCTGATTAATGCTGTGTGGTGTGGCAGTAGTTCCAATTTCCTGTGACTTTCCATCTGGGTAAATAGCTGACATCATTAGGTAATGGCTGCTTTGTTAGGATAGCAAATTACTAAGCAGTTACTATAAACTAGTATCAACATGATTTGATTTAATAATTAGTTATGATTTTCCCATTTCTACTTCTAGATGAATAGAAATTTAAAGTATTCTCTTTTGCTTTCTTTTTCTTCACTCTTGGTATTTGTGTGTTCTCTCATAAATATCATTTAATAATCATTTAAAAATTATTTAAATAATAAAATAATAGAGTAGATAATGGCCACTATAATTTAACTGTCATGATTGTCTTTCATAATTGGAACATGACATAGGAAACTCTTGATTCTTTTCTTCTTATGTGCATAATTTCAGGAGTATGAGGTCTGGAAGCAGAAAGGATAGAAGCTTTATATTACAATTCAGAAAAGAACCCATGACCCTCAGAGAACTAATGAGAATGGGGAAGAATATCAAGGGTGGGAGATATATATGCAAATCTCCAGGCCAGAATACTGGAGTGGATAGCCTTTCCCATCTCCAGGTTATCTCCCCAACACAGGGATCAAATCTAGGTCTCCCCCATTGCAGGCAGATTCTTTACCAGCTGAGCCACAGGGAAGCCCAAGAATACCGGAGTGGGTAGCCTATCCCTTCTCCAGTGGATCTTCCCAACCTAGGAATTGAACTGGGGTCTCCTGCATTGCAGGTGGATTCTTTACTGATTAAGCTATCAGGGAAGCATAAGACCAGTTACCAAAATATATTAGATCCTCTTATACCAAAGGAATTTTAGGTCAAAATTATTGCTTACATGAATGTTGCATGATGTTGACTGCAGACTTCCTAAAAAAAAAAGTCACATATAGCCCATTGCTCAGTCAATGATGAATTTATTGATTATTGTAGGAAGGAAGATCTTACATTGACAGAATCCCAGTAGCATTTCTGAAGGGGAAGTTCAAAGACAGGCTATTTCCAACTTTGGGGCAGCCTGGCTAAGGAACTCTTTTTATACAAAATATTGAATGGGACTAAGAAAATTTCTTGATATGATAAGGTGCAAAGAAAAATCCCAAGGTGATACGGAAAATCCCCTTGTACCCATTACCAAATTTCCCCTACTGGTAGCATCTTACATTTGAATAGTACTTTTGTCACAACTAATGAGGCAATATTGATGCATTACTATTAACAAAAGTCCATATTTTATTCATATTCTCTTAGTTTTTTTTTTTTTTTTTTAACCTGTCACAAAATACCACGCAAACTACTACATTATATTTGCTTTGTCTTCTTAGGCTCCTCTTGGCTGTGACAGTTTCTCAGACTTTCCTTGTCTTGATGATTTTGAGAATCTTGAAGAGTGCTAATCGGGAATATTGTAGATCACTTCAGTTTGGATTTGCTGATGTTTTCCTCATGACTGGACTGGGATTATTGGTATGGGGAGTAAGCCCACAGAGGTAAAGAGCCAGTCTCATCATATCAGATCAAGTATACCTGCTATCAACATGATGTCACTGTTGGTGTTAACCTTGATCATCTAGTGGAGGTAGTGTTTTTTTTAGGTTTCTATATTGTAAAGTTACTCTTTCCCCCATCACTCTAAACTGTACCCTTGGAAAAATGTCACTATGTGCAACCCACAGTTAAGGGGTAGGAATTAATGCTCTACCTCCTTCAAGGGGCAGCATCACATGAATTATTCAGAATATGGAATTTTTCTCAAAGAAAATTGTCTATTCTCTCCCATTGAAATTATTGTAGCAGTATAAACTCATGGATTTTAAAAAATATTTTGGGTTGTAATACAACAATGAAATATTGGTATTTTTACCATATTTTCACAGTTTATTATCCTGCTTTCATAAATGCATGTGATATGAATTTTCCTGCACCAGTCTCTGTTTCTCCAACCTCCTTTCCTGTCACTCATTTATTCATCAACTCACCTGAATAATATGAAATACTCCAAGATAGCCTCATTATGTGTTGCCTTAGGACATTTTCTTTGCTTTGCCTAGAATGTTCTTCTCTTTTGTGTGTCGTTGTTTAACATCCACTTATTCCTCTGGATACAATTCGGCATCATTGGGAAGCCAACACTGATTAACACCTTCCACCTCCTTTGTCCCCATTAGAAAACTTTTATCATTCATGCGGATTAAAAAAAAATTTTTTTTTTTGGTCACACCGAGTGGCATGAAGGATCTTAATTCCACAACCAGGGATTGAACCTGTGTCCCCTGCAATAGAAGCATGAAATCTTAACCATTGGGCTGCCAGGGAAGTCCCTTGTGGGTTTCTTTTTAATAATTATTAAATATATTTTTAATTGAGTCCTTGAGAGTTCCTTGGGCTGCAAGGAGATCCAACCAGTCAATCCTAAAGGAAATCAGTCCTGAATATTCATTGGAAGGACTGATGCTGAAGCTGAAACTCCAATACTTTGACCACCTGATGCTAAGTACTGACTCAATTGAAAGACCCTGATGCTGGGAAAGATTGAAGGCGGGAAGAGAAGGGGATTACAGAGGATGAGATGGTTAGATGACATCACCCACTCGATGGACATGAGTTTGAGTAAACTCCAGGAGTAGGTGATGACACAGGGAAGCCTGGCGTGCTTGGAGTCCATGGAGTCGCAGAGTTGTACACGACTGAGTGACTGAACTGAATTGAAATATATTTTTAATTACTGCTTTGCTGTTTTATCTTTTATTAAAAGTGAGAATATCTAGAGCATAGCTCTGCCTTGATAATTTCTGTATCTCTATGTCAGTAGGTATATAAGCTCCATAATCTTTAATCTGTAATTCCAAAATTGAAAGTTCCACAAGAGCTCTTAAAATCCAAAGTTTTTTTGTCATCTGGTGGGAGAACTTGAACCTTTGGTTGCAAAATCTTACCTGAATGCTTGAACTGATGAGAGGCTATTAATAGTTTTTATTTATACCACTGTTTTGCTGTGGACATGTTGACTGACTATCAAACCGAGACTTCACTGAAGATATTAGCATATATAGTATATGCATCTGTATTGCCTCTGTAAATTTGAACAGTTCTGAATTTTGAAATGCATAGGGCCCTAACAGTTTTGGAGCTTGGATTGTGTCCTTGTGTTATAGTCTCATAAAATATTAATATATTTGAATTTCAGTCATGTAGCAGAAAGAGACTTTTAGTCAACTTGGTAGAAAGATGAAACAATTACACAATATCTGAAACCAAATGGCTAAATTTATTACCTACCTAAGTAACAGAGAGCTATATTGACTAGACCTAGTCTTGGGACAAAATAACTAATTTTATATGGGCTTTGGGGGGAAGTGTTCTTTTGAAATTGTGTTATATAGACCAGAGAGAGTATGTTAAAACAGCTTTAAGTGTTCATTGGACTGAATCTGGCACTATTGACTGACCTTCAAAGTCTGAGGCTGATACTGATCTTGGTCTTACAGAGGCCCGTTCACTAAAGCTCAATGTCCTTGATTAATCACATTGGTTAAAATTCAGTCCTAAGTTATAGAACTGACATTGATTGATTCAATGGGATTAAAAGCTGATCTGCCAGATCTACTTTAATGACTGATAAACTCTTTTTCTAGAAGCATGGGCATACCTTTTTTTTTTATTTTTAATTCTCAGTGCACACACTGAAGTAATTTTTTTCTTCCATAAAGTATATATTTAAGAATCTTATCCTTGAAAACCAAAAGTATGCTCATACTATATTTTAGTACAAAATTGATGAAATAATTGCTCATTTTTAATCATTCAAAAGTAGAAAATAGATGGGAATATGGAAGCTCTGGCCAAAGCCATAGAAATAATTTCAACAAAAATTTGTCAGAACTTCTAAAACCCTTTTTAAAACCTCATTTAAATCTGTAACATAGAAAATCTCCCATTCTTCTAATTTCCTTGTGATATAGTTTCACTACTATCTTGGATTTATTTGCTGTACAAATTCTCATAGACAAAGCAATCAGATTGGTGCTGTGTAATTTCTGTTAGCAGCAAGGAAGTCCCTAGTGTTCCTGGCATCTCACTCAATTAGAAATTGTAGGACATTTTCTTAGCTCAAAAGGAAATATGTTAAACCTTTGGGTGTAGATGAAATGGCTAAGAGGGTGAAGACATGAGATAGCATTACCAATGTGTGCACTTCAGTGACAATATTAAATAAGGCATCTTGAAAGGATTTTGAAATGTTCAGTACTATAAATTCTATTGCTTTTTTTAATTAATACAGTCTCAGTTTCTCCTGATCTCACACCATGGACAGGAAAGTGAACTACTGCCAACAGAGTATAAAGTTCTTATTTAATTACTTAAAATGATGAATTTGAAATAATTTTAAAAATTTATCTGGAGGCAAAGGATTTTCTTATATTTCCTATTTTCCTCCCCTGTCTATTGATTATTGCCTGGTGGGGGGAAGGTCTTAGATAAAGAAGAGTAAAATGTAAGTTGTATTTGTGGTTGATCTATGTGTGTGCTCAGTCTCTCAGCTGGGTCTGATTCTTTATGACGCCATGGATTGTAGCCCACCAGGTTCCTCTGTTCGTGGGATTTTCCAGGCAAGAATACTTAAGCAGATTCCCAGTTCCTCCTCCAGGGAATCTTCCCAACCCAGGGATTGAACCTACATCTCTGGTGTCTTCTGCATTGGCAGGTAGATCCTTTACCACTGAGCCACCTGGGGGTAATGGTTATATTACAAAGAATGGTTTGATTTGTAGATATTCTGTTCTGGGTAGTCCAAAAGACTTCAAGCTTCCTTCTAAAATACACTGTGGGGCTCTGCCCTGCCTACTTGAAAAGAATCTGGAGGGAACTCAGAATATTAAGAACATTGTGCTACTTCTTCAGAACCCCCAGAAAGAAGGCAGAAAAGTAGAAAAAGATCAGTGATGTTGCTGGGGCGGGGGAAAGAGTTCAGGCTCAATGAACTTGGAATTAAATGGTGAATAAGCAAAAAGAGTAAAATGTTTTGTACCATCTACTGGAATCTGCATGTATTAGTGATTAACTCAGGAAATTTGGTTGCTTTCCAGAATATACTTTTCCTGTGCATTCCCCAGCTTTCCTTCTACATGGAAAGCTCATTCCTCAGCTCATTTTTATCTGGTAATGCCTATGTCATCGCTTTAGAAAGTCATGTCCACTCCACCTTAACAATCCTCTACCAGTGGGCCATTACCCTGTCTTTCCTTTACAATACTTATACTACAGTATGTAATATCTTATGTAATTTTTAGTTTGCTTGTCGATTATCTGATTCTCCCAACAGGAGATAATCCATGAAGTTCCAGTGTATGCTGAAGCCAGCTCATATTTACTTGTAAAGGATGACAGTTATAATTGTAAATACTAAATAATAGTTTGTTACAGCACATCTCTTTTTAATTTCATATTCAGTGATGTTACTTTGGTAGCTTAAGATCAACCATTTACATAAGCAAATATGTGCGGCTCCAGCATACCAATGGACCTGCATGGTATACCTTCTGTTGGGAGAATTAGATAATTAATAAAATTTAGCACATCATGGTGGAGTATTTATACCATGGAAATTAGCAGGTACTACACTGCAAAAATTTTGCTTCCCTAGAAAGTTAATTATTAATCATTAATCAGTGCATGACTGGTAAGAAAAGGTCTGTATTGATTACTAACTCTTGGGTTCCAGCACAGTGGCTGGCATGTAGCAATGCTCAATAAATATAATTAAATGAATGCACAGAAAATTGAGCAGTTACAATTATTTTCAGCTGTAACATGTATACTTAGATTCTAAGAATCTCATTTAGCAAGTTCAATGACTTAATTTTTATTTACCAATAAACAGGCACAGTATTTATACTTCAAAATATTTTTGTTACTTTTATAAGTATTTTTAGTACTATGTACCACAGAATTTTTTTTTTTTTTGATATACATTCATGGTGATTTTGAATCTACTTGTTTGTCTGAATTATTGGGAATAACATTGTTCAGGTTAATTAGGTGAGGAAAAATTCAGCCCTCTGCCATGATATGTTGGGTGGGTATATCGTGAAGAGCACTGACTCAGTGAATCAAGACATTGGATCCAAGCTCTGATTCCACTACTAACCAGTTCTGTGGATTGAAGCAAGTCATTGCATTTTTCTGAGCCTCATTTCCCTAATCTCCAAAATGGTAAGATTGATTTAACAATACTTAAGTTTCTTTTGGTTTTAAGCTCCTATATTTAATCTTCTTTGCTGGTATATTTGTATATTTGTATCTTTTTAAAAAATAATTAAAACCTATATCTAAAACTTAGTGTGAATTTATATCCTGGGCATTCTTTCCATTTATTAATTATGCCTTTTTAATTACAGGTGAATGCTTCATATCTGTGAGATATATATATATATATATAACCCTTCTCTTGGGCCTCCCAGGTGGTACTAGTGGTAAAGAATCTGCCTGCCAATGCAGGAGACATAAAAGATGCAGTTTTGATCCCTGGGTTGGGAAAATCACCTGGAGAAAGGTATGGCAACCCACTCTAGTATTCTTGCCACAGAATCTCATGGACAGAGGAGCCTGGTGGGCTACAGTCCATAGGGTGGCAAAGAGACACAACTGAAATGACTTAACACACACACACATCCCTTCTCTCAACTTCTCCCTATTATACATTGCTTTGCTATCTTAATGTCCTTTCAAACCTTCTTTCTTTTTCCTTCTGAAATCTGAGGCCACCCTTTTCCACAGGCTTCCCAGGATTTATCTTCACCCTTTTTGGCCTATTTCCTACCAAACTTGCTTGTAGAACTCACGATTATGCCTCTCTGTTAAATGTGATTCCACCTTCATTTTATTTTTAAATGTTTTGTTTATGTTTATGGTCTTCTGTATGGAATTGTGTTTATCAAAATGTTCTTTTAGTGTGTTCTTTTAAAAATAATTATAGTAGGTGGCAAACTGTCTAAGCTTGCCATTTTGTACTTTGTTATAAAATTATCCTACTTCAATGCAAATCTAAATTTCTTAGTGTTCCAAACATGAAAATGCTTCTTTATTTTTTAACCCAGGTATAAAATATAGCACAAACCACTTCTTTGATAGTAAGCCTTTTCAACATTTTATTTGATATTTCACTTGGAATGGGAACAGCTCATTTATTTTCCTTTTCAAAAATGATCCTATAGATCCTAGAGCAGGTTAAAATTTTACACTCTAAGTTGCAAACATCCATTGCTGCTCATGCATATTAAAGAAAGTTAGAAGATTGTGATTAAACATTTTCCACATTAGCTGCATATGGGATAACAGAATTGGTTTATTATCTCCATCTTCATTCTTCAGCTTTTTGTCTGTGTAGATTTCATCATCCACCATTGGTTTAGCCACCTGGCCATCTTTTATGTTTATTATATATAATTGTTTAGCTTCTGTTACAGATTGAAAAATGTTTTCTTTTTTTAAAAAAGTTTATTTATTTATTTTAATTGGAGGCTAACTACTTTACAATATATTGTTGTGGTTTTCGCCATACATTGACAGGAATCAGCCATGGGTGTACATGTGTCCCCGATCCTGAATCCTCCTCCCACATCCCTCCCCATCCTATCCCTCAGGGTTGTCCCAGTGCACTGACCCTGAGCACCCTGTCTCATGCATATAACTTGGACTGGTGATCTATTTCACATATGATAATATCCATGTTTCAATGCTATTCTCTAAAATTATTCCATCCTTACTTTCTCCCACAGAGTCCAAAAATCTGTTCTTTGTGTCTCTTTGCTATCTTGCATATAGGGTCATTGTTACCATCTTTCTAAATTCCATATATATGCATTAATATACTGTTTTGGTGTTTTTCTTTCTGACTTACTTCACTCTGTATAATAGGCTCCAGTTTTATCCACCTCATTAGAACTGATTCAAGTGCATTCTTTTAATAGCTGTGTGATATTCCAGTGTGTATATGTACCACAGCTTTCTTACCCATTTGTCTGCCAATGGACATTTAGGTTGCTTCCGTGTCCTAGCTATTGTAAACAGTACTGAGATGAACATTGCAGTACACGTGTCTTTTTCAATTCTGGTTTCCTTGGTGTGTATGCCCAGCAGTGGGATTGCTGGGTTATATGGCAGTTCTATTTCCACTTTTTTAAGGAATCACCACACTGTTCTCCATAGGGGCTGTACTAGTTTGCATTCCCACCAACAGTGTAAGAGGGTTCCCTTTCCTCTGCATCCTCTCCAGCAATTATTGTTTATAGACTTTTGCTAGCAGCCATTCTGACTGGCATGAGATGGTATCTATTTGTGGTTTTGATTTGCATTTATCTGAAAATAAGTGATGTTGAGCATCTTTTCCTGTGTTTGTTAGCCATCTATATGTCTGCTTTGGAGAAACATCTGTTTAATTCTTTGGCCCATTTTGTGATTGGGTTGTTTATTTTTCTGGGATTGAGCTGCATGAGCTACTTGCATATTTTTGAGATTAATTCTTTGTTAGTTGCTTCATTTGCTGTTTTTTCAACCATTCTGAAGGCTGTCTTTTCACCTTGCTTATAGTTTCCTTCTTTGTGCAAAAGCTTTTAAATTTAATTAGGTCCCATTTATTTATTTATTTTTGCTTTTATTTCCATTACTCTGGGAGGTGGGTCATAGAGGATCCTGCTGTGACTTATGTCAGGGAGTGTTTTGCCTATGCTTTCCTCTAGGAGTTTTATAGTTTCTGGTCTTATATTTAGATCTTTAATCCATTTTGAGTTTATTTTTGTGTATGGTGTTAGGAAGTGTACTAGTTTCATTCTTTTACAAGTGGTTGACCAGTTTTCCAAGCACCACTTGTTAAAGAGATTGTCTTTTCTCCACTGTATATTCTTGCCTCCTTTGTCAAAGATAAGGTGTCCATAGGTGCATGGATTTATCTCTGGGCTTTCTATTTTGTTCCACTGATCTATATTTCTGTCTTTGTGCCAGTACCATACTGTCTTGATGACTGCAGCATTGTAGTATAGTCTGAAGTCAAGCAGGTTGATTCCTCCAGTTCCATTCTTCTTTCTCAAGATTGCTTTGGCTATTCGAGGTTTTTTGTATTTCCATACAAATTGTGAAATTATTTGTTCTAGCTCTGTGAAAAATACCGTTGGTAGCTTGATAGAGATTGCATTGAATCTATAGCTTGCTTTGGGTAGTATACTCATTTTCACTATATTGATTCTTCTTATTTATGAACATGGTATATTTCTCCATCTATTTGTGTCATCTTTGATTTCTTTCATCAGTGTTTTATAGTTTTTTATATACTGGTCTTTTGTTCCTTTAGGTAGATTTATTCCTAAGTATTTTATTCTTTTCATTGCAATGATGAATAGAATTGTTTCCTTAATTTCTCTTTCTGTTTTCTCATTGTTATTGTATAGGAATACAAGGGATTACTGTGTTTTAATTTTATATCCTGCAACTTTACTATATTCATTGATTAGTTGTAGTAATTTTCTGGTGGTGTCTTTAGGGTTTTCTATGTAGAAGTTCATGTATCTGCAAAGAGTGAGAGTTTTACTTCTTTCCCAATCTGGATTCCTATTATTTCTTTCTTTTCTCTGATGGCTGTAGTCAAAACTTCCAAAACTATGTTGAAAGGTGGTGGTGAGAGTGCGCACCCTTGTCTTGTTCCTGACTTTAGGGGAAATGCTTTCAGTTTTTCACCATTGAGGATAATGTTTGCTGTGGGTTTATCATATATGGCTTTTATTGTGTTGAGGTATGTTCCTTGCTTTCTGGAGGGTTTTTATCATAAATGCATGTTGAATTTTGTCAAAGGCTTTCTCTGCATCTATTGAGATAATCATATGGTTTTTATCTTTCAATTTGTTAATGTGGTGTAGCACTTGATTGATTTATGAATATTGAAGAATCCTTGCATCCCTGTGATAAAAGTCACTTGGTCATGATGTATGAACTTTTTAATATGTTGTTAAATTCTGTTTGATAGAATTTCATTGAGGATTTTTGCATCTATGTTCGTCAGTGACATTTTCCTGTAGTTTTCTTTTTTTATGGCATCTTTGTCTGGTTTTGGTATTAAAGTGAAGGTGGCCTCATAGAATGAGTTTGGAAGTTTAACTTCCTCTACAATTTTCTGGAATAGTTTGACTGGATAGGTGTTAACTCTTCTCTAAATTTTTGGTAAAATTCACATGTGAAGCCATCTGCTCCTGGGCTTTTGTTTGTTGGAAGATTTTTTATTATAGTTTCGATTTCCATGCTTGTGATGGGTCTATTAAGATTTTCTATTTCTTCCTGGTTCAGTTTTGGAAGGTTATACTTTTCTAAGAATTCGTCCATTTCTTCCAAGCTGTCCATTTTATTGTCCTACGGTTGCTGATAAAGTCTCTTATGATCCTTTGTATTTCTGTGTTGTCTGCTGTGATTTCTCCATTTTCATTTCTAATTTTGTTGATTTGATTCTTCTCCCTTTTTTTCTTGATGAGTCTGGATAATGGTTTGTCTATTTTATTTATCTTCTCAAAGAACCAGATTTTAGTTTTGTTGATTTTTGCTATAGTCTCCTTTGTTTCTTTTTCATTTATTTCTGCCCTAATTTTTATGATTTCTTTTCTTCCACTAACCCTGGGGTTCTTCATTTCTTCTTTTTCTAGTTGCTTTAGGTATAAAGTTAGGTTATTTATTTGACTTTTCTCTTGTTTCTTGAGATAAGCTTGTATTGCTATGAACCTTTCCTTTAGGACTGCTTTTCATGAATACCATAGGTTTTGGGTTGTCATGTTTTCATTTTCATTCGTTTCTATGCATATTTTTATTTCTTTTTTGATTTCTTCTGTGATTTGCTGGTTATTCAGAAGTATGTTGTTTAGCCTCCATATGTTTGTATTTTAATTTTTTTTTCCTGTTGACATCTAATCTTACTGCCTTGTTATCAGAAAAGATGCTTGAAATGATTTCAGTTTTTTTGAATTTACCAAGAGTAGATTTATGGCCTAGGATGTGATCTATCCTGGAGAAAGTTCCGTGTGCACTTGAGAAAAAGGTGAAATTCATTGTTTTGTGGAGAAATGTCCTATAGATATCACCTAGGTCTAACTGGTCCATTGTGTCATTTAAAGTTTGTGTTTCCTTGCTAATTTTCTATTCAGTTGATCTATTCATAGGTGTGAGTTGGGTGTTAAAGTCTCCCACTATTATTGTGTTACTGTTAATTTCCCCTTTCATACTCATCAGTATTTGCCTTACATATTGCAGTGCTCCTATGTTGGGTGCATATATATTTATAATTTTTATATATGCTCCTTGGATTGATCCTTTGATCGTTATGTAGTGTCCTTCTTTGTCCCATTTCACAGCCTTTATTTCAAAGTCTATTTTAACTGAGATGAGTATTGCTTCTGCTGTTTTCTTTTGGTCTCCATTTGTGTGAAATATCTTTTTCCAGCCCTTCACTCTCAGTCTGTATGTGTCCCTTGGTCTGAGGTGGGTCTCTTGTAGAGAACATTTATAGGGGTCTTGTTTTTGTATCCATTCAGTCTTTGTCTTTTGGTTGGGGCATTCAACCCATTTGCATTTAAGGTAATTATTGATAAGTATGATCCTATTTAGTTTACATTTTTGTTTTGGGTTTGAGTTTATAAACCTTTTTTGTGTTTCCTGTATAGAGAAGAGCATTTAGCATTTGTTGAAGAGCTGGTTTGGTGGTGCTGAATTCTCTCAGTTTATGCTTGTCTGTAAAGCTTTTGATTTCTCCTTCATTTTTGAATGCGATCCTTGCTGGGTATAGTAATCTGCATTGTAGGTTTTTCTCTTTCATCACTTTAAGTATGTCCTGCCATTCCCTTCTGGCCTGAAGAATTTCTATTGAAAGATCAGCTGTCATCCTTATGGGAATCCCCTTGTGTGTTATTTGTTGCTTTTCCCTTGTTTCTTTTAATATTTGCTCTTTGTGTTTGATCTTTGTTAATTTGATTAATATGTGTCTTGAAGTGTTTCGCCTTGGGTTTATCCTGTTTGGGACTCTCTGGGCTTCTTGGACTTGGGTGACTATTTCCTTCCACATTTTAGGGAAGTTTTCAACTATTATCTCCTTAAGTATAATCTCATGGCCTTTTTTTGGTCTTCTTCTGGGACTTCTTTGATTCTTCTTTGAGGTGTTTAAGATTGTCCCAGAGGTCTCTGAGATTGTCCTCATTTCTTTTGATTATTTTCTCCTCTCTGCTTCATTTTTTTCCACCATTCTTTCTTCCACCTCACTTATCCTATCTTCTGCCTCAGTTATTCTACTGTTGGTTCCTTCCAGAATGCTTTTGATCTCAGTTATTGCATTATTCATTATTGATTGACTCTTTTTTTTATCTCTTCTAGGTCCTTTTAAACCTTTCTTGCATCTTCTCAATCCCTGTCTCTAGTCTATTTATCTGTAACTCCATTTTCTTTTCAAGATTTTGGATCATCTTTACTATCATTATTCTGAATTCCTTTTCAGGTAGACTCCCTATCTCCTCCTATTTTGTTTGGTTTGGTTGGCATTTATCATATTTCTTTACTTGCTGAAGATTTGTCTGCCTTTTCAGTTTGTTTAGATTGCTGTGTTTTGGTTGGCCTTTCTGTAGGCTGGAAATTTGTGATTCCTCTTTATTGTGAAGGTTGCACCCTGTGGGTGGGGTTGGACTAGTGACTTGTCAAGGTTTCCTGGTTAGGCAAGCTTGTGCCTGTGTTCTGGTGGGTGAAGCTGGATCTCTTTTCTCTCAGTGCAATGAAGTGTTCAGTAGTGAGTTTTGGGTTGCCTATGGGTTTGGTGTGATTTTGGGCAGCCTGTATTTTAATGCTCAGGGTTATGTTCCTGCATTGCTGGAGAATTAACGTGGTATGTCTTGCTCTGAAACTTGTTGGCTTTTGGATGGATCTTGGTTTCAGTGTAGGTATGGAGGCTTTTGGATGAGCTCTTGTCAATTAATGTTCCCTGAAGTCAGAAGTTTCCTGGTGTTCTCAAGTTTTGGATTTAAGCCTCCTGCCTCTGGCTTTCAGTCTTATTTTTTTCAGTAGCCTTAAGACTTCTCCATCCATACAGCACAGATTCTATACATGTAGGTTAATTGTGATAAGATCTCCACAGTGAGGGACACCCAGAGAGGTTCGCAGAGTTACATGGAGAAGAGAAGAGGGAGGAGGGAGATAAAAGTGACCAGGAGGAGAAGAGGGAGAGTCAAAAGGGGAGAGAGCAAGCTAGCCAGTAATCAGCTCCCTAAGTGTTTTCCACAGCTCAGAACACCCAGAGAGATTCACAAAGATATGCAGAGAAGAGAAGGGGGAGGGAGGAGATAGTGGCGACCTGAGGGATAAAAGGGAGCGGCAAAAGGGGAGAGAGCAATCAAGCCAGTAATCACACCCCTAAGTAAAAATGGGTACTGAAGATTAGATTCTTAAAGGTACAAAATTGATAAATACCAAAAAGCAAAGATTAAAAATGTAGAGTGAAAATACAAAACAAAATCAATCACAAAATTATTTAAAAAATATATATATGAAATTTGCTTTAAAAATAGGATCTTTTTTTGGCAAGGTAATAGTGTTTTAAAAATGAAAATTAAAGGAGTAATAAAGAACTTAAAAATTTAAAAAATGATAATAGTAGAAATATATCTAGGAATTTCTCTGGAGCTGTTGTGGGCGGTGTGGGGTCAGTTCAGATAGTTCCTTGTTCCAGCTGATACTTTTTCTCAAGGTCTTTAGGCCCCTTCCAATGATTAGACAATGTTAACCACAGAGTTTTAATCTATTGCACCTGTCACTTCCAGAGCAGTTCCCTCTTCTTTGTTTATTTTGGCTTCCTCTGTTTGCAAGTCTCTTCAGTGTCTAATTTCTGCCCTGACGCAAGGGGGTGAAGGTGATCACTTATTTAGGCTCACTTGTTCATCTGTGTTATAGGGAGGAAGGAACACAGCAAACAAATATCACTAGTGTGGGTGGGAAGTGCTTGCAGTGTATGGACTACATTGGATTTGCCCCAGCTCACAGCAGTGTGTACTTTCCTGGTCTACACTGCTCAGGCTCCAGGCTGCTTTGCAGGGGTAATGTCCAAAACGGGGCCTGTGTTTCATGCACTTTCCAGGTCTAAGCTGCTCAGGTTCAGATTCTCAGGTAATCCACAAAGGCACAGACTTGGTTGGGCATGCTTCTTGTACCCTTCCCAGGTCCAAGCCACTCAGGCAACCAGATACTTCATGAAAGCACTGTCCCAGGTGAGCTATGTGTCATAATCACCTCCCCAGTCCCAGACACACGGTTTCCTGGGTGTACTGCAAGAGTGCCATCTCAGGTGTGCCGTGTGTCTCCTCTGGGGAGCTGATCTCTGACTGTGACCCTCTTGGCAGATATCAACCGTCCAGGGTCCCAGGAAGACTTGGTTAGCAACTGGGAGCCTGCTCACAGTTTGGTGGAGGATGCTGTCTCTGGGGCCGAAATTGCCCCTTGCCTTCCAACTCTGGCTGTTGCCTCTGGCAGGAGATGCCTGGTCCACAGGCAGCTAGCTCTCCTTTGGTATTCATTCAGTCTTTTTTTCTGTGAGCGGGCCAGGCTGTACCTCATGTTAGAGCTTTTCATGGGAAAATTCTCTCTTTCTTTTTTATCTCTCTGGCTATCCCACAGTTTGGGTTGCTATCTCACATTAGCTCCCTCAGATTGTCCTCAGGGCATTCAGGCCTGGTCCTTACCTCAAGCATGCAACCCACCTCTCGCTGTCCAATTCCTGCTCACTGGTGGTGGACGCGAGTGCCTGGGCTACTTCTCAGCTGGGAGTTGTGGTCAGGAGTGTATTCTGTGGGTTTTTTTTTTCCTCCTGGTTATGCTGCCCTCTGAGATTCCAAAACTTCCCACAGACCTGCTGGTGAGAGGGTTTCCTGCTGTTTGTAAACATCTCCTCCTTCACAACTCCCTCCCCAGGACAGGTCTCTGTTCCTAAATCTTTTGTCTCTCTTTTTGTCTTTTATATTTTGTCCTACCTCCTTTCAAAGAGAATGGGCTGCATTTCTGGGTGCCTGGTGTCCTCCACCTGCGTTCAGAAGTTTTTTGTGGAAGTTGCTCAGCATTCAAATGATATTTTGTTGAATTAGTGGGGGAGAAAGTGGTCTCCCCATCCTAATCCTCCACCATCTTCAAAAAATGTTTTCTTGTATACTCGCATATATAGAGTGAGAAATTAATTAGAATCAGATTTATTTATTAATCAAGCAATCTGAGTATGCCTAGATCTATTAAAAGTCTTCCACAAACATTAATTCTTACAATAGGACTATGGGTAGGTACTACTATTAACCCCACTTTAAATATGTAGAAAGTAAAGTGAGGATAAATTAACTAGCTGAAGGACAGACTAATAAAAGCAGAGCTGAGACTTAAACTCACGCTCTCCAATTCCACAGTCCAAGTTTTCAACCACTTTGCTATTTTTTTTTAAATTAATTTTTTTAAATTAATTTTTTATTGGAGGCAAATTATTTTACAATATTATATTGGTTGGTTTTGCCATACATTGACATGAATTCACCCCGGGTTTACATAAGTTCCCCCTCCTGAACCCCCCTCCCACCTCCCTCCTCTCCTTATCCTCCCTCTGGGTCATCCCCTCACGCCAGCCCCGAGCATCCTATAACATGCATAAACCCTGAACTAGTGATTCGTCTCACATATGACAACATACGTGTTTCAATGCCATTCTCCCAAATCATCCCACCCTCACCCTCTCCCACAGAGTCCCAAAGACTGTTCTATACATCTGTGTCTCTTTTGCTGTCTCGTATACAGGGTTATCATTTGCATCTTTCTAAATTCCATATATATGCATTAGTATACTGTATTTGTTTTTAAAAGAACTTTCCTTGAAATAAATCAATAAAAATCCCAGGAAAAAGTCTCTGAAGCAATGGAAATTCCATGTGCTATGAAATTTTATGTGTTTGGTCCATGAATGACTAATCTCTTTCTCTTACATTCCAGAACATTACTTTTATTTTATTTTTAGAGAGAAATGGTTTGTTTAGAGTTTACATCAATCATTCACTGCTAGTGTGAAAATATCTGCTTTTCAAAAGTCACAAAATGCAAAGCTGATGCAGTCACCAACATGACATTTATACACCATAGATTCACATGTCTTCTTCAACTGCCGTCAAAAGAAATAATAAGCACACAGAAATCTTACATATTCTCTTTTATTCTTTAGTTCATGGATAATACCACTGGTTACAAGAACTCACATATCCCATATCCTCTCTAAATGCAAAGGATCTAGGAAATGTAACCTTCTGTGTGCCTAGAATGAAGTGAGAACTAAAGAATGTCCAATGAAGCCTCCTTCTTTTCATCAAAGAACTCAGTCACTCTCCCTGTCACAATGCGAATCGGAACACCTTCTTCCCATGAAAAACAAACACACACACACTAAGCTAAGACTTGTTTTTCTTTTCTTATTAAGGAAGGTCACGTATGGTCACCCTGATCCTTTCCTGAGTGATAAGAGATCAATTTCCATCTCTTTATCAGGTGGCCAGCAAGGATAGCAGAGCATTGCTTTTAAAAGCCATGAGTTCCAGGGCATATGACTACCTTGGTTATAAGTGATTTCCCCACTTTATTTTATTAAAACCTATCAATTTCTGCATTGAATAGTGCACATTTTAAATAGTAGAACTATTATAAAATACTTACTATAAATGGCTATCATTAAAAAGACAACAAACAAAAAGTGCTGACAAGAATGTGGAGAAAAGGAAATCCTTGTGAAGTGCTTGTGCGCTTGTAATTGGTGCAAAGACTGTGAAAAGAGTATGAAATTTCCTGAAAGATTTTTACCATTTGTTATAAACTGGTATATATAATTTAACCAGAACCAAAAGAAAATTAGTATTGTGTGAATTCTGGAGAACTTTCAACATGTTGTAGGAATAATGTGGACTTTATTGAGTTTTGCACATTCATAAGTGAATGGTCTGTATCTCGTGCCTTTGTTGGTTTTCTGTGAGCTGTAGTTTCTGGGAAGTGAGCAGCTCTCATTCCTGTAACTCTTGTAACCCAGTCATTTGTGTGCCTCCTTCATGAGGATTCAGTACAGCTGTGGTGTTGTTATCCCTCTGATAGGAAGTCTAACTCGGTGTAAAGCCCCAAAGGTCTGTTACTTATTTTTATTTTATATTGAACTGAACTGATATTTTATTTACAGTGTTGTGTTTGTTTCAGGTGTATAGCAAAGTGATACAGTCATATATATATATGAATTAACAAAAGCAGTTCCCGTCTTTTGATGGGGTGCTCATGGTTTATAACATAAATGGCATTATTTTGAGAGAGGGATAACTTAGGTATGGCATTGGGTTTTTTTTTCTTTTTGCAACCTGAGGCAGTTGTAAAATAGCTTAATGTAACTTTTTACAACTGTGTATTCTATAGTATTTTTTCATTTGGTGAAATTTTAACTGTTAATGTTTTGGGCATTGTGCTTTGTACCATTTATTAAATATAAATTTTTAAAAAATAAAAAAAGAAGAAAAATTAGAATTAAGTAAGACTCCAAACACTAATATTTTGATACAAATATTTTGGTATTACTGAACTATGGATAAAATAAAATTACTGAATATTCTTTCTTTCTGGATGCATTTTTTTACATTAAGATAAGAAATTTCTGGTCATGTCTTTTTCTGAGAAATAGACCTTTCATATCTGTGATTTATTGTTTGGGATTTATAAACAAATTACTACTGTTTTTTTCTGCCTTTGGATATAAAATATATTTTAAAAAGAACAACAACAACAACAACAAAATAGAACTTCCATAGACCCAGTAACTTCCATTCTGGGTATTTGACTGAAGAAAGCAGCAACACTAATTAGAAATGATATATGGACACCAATGTTGATTGTAGCATTATGTATAATATCTAAGATATAAAAGCCACTTATGTTTTCATGGGTAGATGGATGAATAAAGAAAATATGGTCAATACATACAATAGAACATTGTTGTTATTGTTGCTCTTTAGTCGCTAAGTTGTATCCAACTCTTTTATGACCCATGGACTGTAACCTGCAAGACTTCTCTGTCCATGGAATTTCCTAGGCAGGAATACTGGAGGGGGTTGCCATGTCCTTCTCCAAGGGATCTTCCTAAGCCAGGGAACAAACCCAAGAGTACTGCATTGCAGGGAGATTCTTAACTGCTGAACCACCAGGGAAACCCTTACAATGGAATATTGTTTTTCTTGTTCCGTAGCTCAGTCGTGTCCGACTCTTAGCAACTCCATGGACTATAGCACGCCAGGCTACCCTGTTCTTCATCATCTCCCGGATCTTGCTCAAACTCATGTTCATTGAGTTGGTGATGCCATCCAACCATCTCATCATCTGTCATCCCCTTCTCTTCCTGCCTTCAATCTTTCCCAGCATCAGGTCTTTTCCAGTGAGTCAGCTATTCACACCAGGTGGCCAAAGTATTGGAGCTTCAGCTTCAACATTAGTCCCTCCATTGAACATTCAGGATTGATTTCCTTTAAGATTGACTGGCAGTATCTCCTTGCAGTCCAAGGGACTCTCAAGAGTCTTCTCCAGCACCACAGTTAAATAGCATCAATTCATCGGTGCTCAGCCTTCTTTATGGTCCGATTCTTACATCCGTACATGACTACTGGAAAAACTATAGCTTTGACTAGATGGACCTTTGTCAATATAGTAATGTCTCTGCTTTTTAATATGCTGTCTAGTTTTGTCATAGCTTTTATTCCAAGGAACAAGTGTCTTTTAATTTCATGGCTACAATCACCATCTACTGTGATTTTGGAGCCCAAGAAAATAAAATCTGTCACCGTTTCCATTGTTTTCCCATCTATTTGCCATGAAATGATGGGACCAGATGTCATGATCTTAGTTTTTTGAATTTTGAATTTTCAGCCAGCTTTTTCACTCTCTTCTTTCACCTTCATCAAGAGGCTCTTCAGTTCCTCTTTGCTTTCTGCCATAAGGGCAGTGTCTTCTACATATCTGAGATTATTGATATTTCTCCTGGCAACCTTGATTCTGGATTGTGCTTCATCCAGGCTGGCATTTTGTATTATGTATTATGCATATAAGTTAAATAAGCAGGGTAACCATAAGCAGCCTTGAGGTACTCATTTCCCAATTTTCAACCAGTCTTTTGTTCCATGTTAGGTTCTAACTGTTGCTTCTTGATTTGAATACAGGTTTCGCAGGAGACAGGTCAGGTGTTCTGGTATTCCCAACTCTTTAGGAATTTTTGAAAGTATGTTGTGAGCCACACAGTCAAAGTCTTTGGCATAGTAAATAAAGCAGAAGTAGATGTTTTCCTGTAATTATTTTGCTTTTTCTAGGATCCGCTGGATGTTGGCAATTTGATCTCTGGCCCTTTCCCTTTTCAAAATCCAGCCTGAACATCTGAAAGTTCTCAGTTCCCATACTGTTGAAGCCTCCCTTGGAGAATTTTGAGCATTACTTTGATAGCATGTGAAATGAGTTCAATTGTGTGGTGGTTTCAACATTCTTTGGCATTGCCCTTCTTTGGGATTTGAATGAAAACTGACCTTTTCCAGTCCTGTGACCACTGTTGAATTTTCCAAATTTGCTGGCATATTGAGTGCAGCATTATCACAGCATCATCTTTTAGGATTTGAAATAGCTCAGCTGGAATTCCATCACCTCCACTAGCTTTGTTTGTAGTGATGCTTCCTAAGGCCCACTTGACTTTTCACTCCAAGCTGTCTGGCTCTAGGTGAGAGATCATACCATCATGGTTATCTGGGTCATTAAGTTCTTTTTTTTTTTTTTTTGTATAACTCTTCTGTTTCTTGCCACCTCTTCTTAATATCTTCTGGTTCTGTTAGGTCCATACCATTTCTGTTCTTTATTGTGCCCATCTTTGTATGAAATATTCCTTTGGTATCTCTAATTTTCTTGAAGAGGTCTCAGTCTTTACCATTCTATCATCTTCCTCTATTTCTTTGCATTGTTTACTGCAGAAGGCTTTCTTATCTCTTCTTGCTATTCTTTGGAAATCTGCATTCAAGTGGGTATATCTTTCCTTTTCTCCTTTGCCTTTCATGTCTTTGCTTTTCTCAGCTATTTGTAAGGCCTCCTCAGACAACCATTTTGCCATTTTGCATTTTTTTCCCCTTGGGAATGGTTTTGATCACCACCTCCTGTACTGTGTTATGAACCTCCCTCCATAGATCATCAGGTAGTCTGTCCATCAGATCTAATCCCTTGAATCTATTTGTTACTGCCACCATATAATTGTAAGGGATTTGAGTTAGGTCATACCTGAATGACCTAGTCATTTTCCCTACTTTCTTCAACTTTTGTCTGAATTTGGCAATAAAGAGTTCATGATCTGAGCAACAGTCAGTTCCCAGTCTTGTTTTTGCTGACTATATAGAGCTTCATCTCCATCTTCAGCTGCAAAGAATAGAATCAATCTCATTTTGGTACTGACCATCTGGGGATATTCATGTATAGAGTTGTCTCTTGTGTTGTTGGAAGAGGGTGTTTGCTATGACTAGTGTGTTCTTTTGGGAAAGGTTTGTTAGCTTTTGCTCTGCTTCATTTTGTACTCCAAGGCCAAACTTGCCTATTACTCCAGGTATCTTTTGACTTACTATTTTTGCATTCCAGTCCCCTATCATGAAAAGGACTTTTTTTTTGGTTATTAGTCCTAGAAGATCTTGTAGGTCTTCATAGAACTGTTTAACTTCAGTTTCTTTGTCATTAGTGGTTGGGCATAGACTCAGATTACTATGATATTGAGTGGTTTGCCTTGGCAGTAAACTGAGATCATTCTTTCATTTTTGAGATTGCACCCAAGTACTGTATTTCAGACTCTCTTGTTGACTAGGAGGGCTACTCCATTTCTTCTAAAGGATTCTTGCCCTCAGTAGTAGATGTAATGATCATCTGAATTAAATTAGCCCATTCTGGTCCATTTTAGTTCAGTTCAGTTCACTCAGTTGCGTCCAAGTCTTTGCAAGCCCATGGACTGCAGCAGAGCAGGGTTCCCGGTCCATCACTAACTCCTGGAACTTGCTCAAACTCTTGCCATCTCCTGTTTGACTACTTCCATTACCTTGATTCTTGGACCTAACATTCCAGGTTCCTATGCAATATTGTTCTTTACAGCATCAGGCTTTATTTTCACCACCAGACACACCCACAACTAAGTGTTGTTTCTGCCTTGGCTTAACCTCTTCATTCCTTCTGATGCTATTTATCTGCTGTCTTCCAGTAGCGTGTTGGGCAAATACTGACCTGGGGAGTTCCTCTTTAAGTGTCATTTCTTGTTGCTATTCATGCAGTTCTCAAGGCAAGAAAGCTGATGCGCTCTGCCAGTCCCTTCTCCAGTGCACCATGTTTTGTCAGAACACTGTACAATGGCCCATTTGTCTTGTGTGGCCCTACATCGCATGGCTCATAGCTTCACTGAGTTAGTCATGGCTGTGATCCATGTGATAAGTTTGGTGAGTTTTCTTTGACTGTGCTTTTCATTCTATCTGCCCTTGAATGGATGAGGAAAAGAGGCTTATGGAAGCTTCCTGATGGGAGGCACTGGCTCTGGGAAAATCTGGATCCTGCTCTGGTGGGCAAGTCAATGCTCAGTAAGTCTTTAATCCAATTATCTGCTGTTCCCCTCCCTGTAGTTTGGCCTGAGTCCAAACTATGGTAAATATAATGGTGACCTCCTTCAAAAGGACAATGGAATATTAGTTCAGTTCAGTTCAGTTCAGTTCAGTTGCTCAGTCGTGTCCGACTCTCTGTGACCCCATGAATCACAGTACGCCAGGCCTCCCTGTCCATCACCAACTCCCGGAGTTCACTCAAACTCATGTCCACAGAGTCGGTGATGCCATCCAACCATCTCATTCTCTGTCATCTCCTTCTCCTCCCGCCCCCAACCTTTCCCAGCATCAGAGTCTTTTCCAGTGAGTCAACTCGTTGCATGAGGTGGCCAAAGTATTGCAGTTTCACTAACCCATAAAAAATTGAAATCTTGATATTTGCAATAATGGGAGTGAATCTCAAGAATATTATGCTAAGTTAAATAGGCAGACAGAGGAAGAGAAATAGTGAATACTTTCACTTATATGTGAAATCTATAAAAACAAAACAGCAACAGATTCATGTATGCAGAAAGCAAAGAGGTTGCCCTTAAGGGAAAGGGTGTCGGGTGTGGGCAAAATAGGGGAAGGGAATTAAGAATTACAAGCTTCCAGATATATGATAAAGAAGTCATGGTGATGTAATATACAATATAAAGAATATGATTTATAATAATGTTTATAATATACTAATAACTTTGTATAGGTTTCCCTGGTAGCTCAGCTGGTGAAGAATCCACCTGCAATGCAACAGACCTGGGTCAATCCCTGGGTTACGAAGATCCCCTGGAGAAGGGAAAGGCTATCTACTTTGGTATTCTGGCCTGGAGAATCCCAAGGACTATATAGTCCATGGGGTTGCAAAGAGTCAGACACAACTGAGCGAATTTCACTTCACTTTTGTATGGGAATGAAGAATTACCAGACATATAGAGGTGATCATTGCATAATATATGCAAATATCAAATCATTATGTAGTATACCTGACATTAACATAGTATTTGTCGATTATATTTCAGTAAAAGACAAAATTTTAAATAAAAAATATATTTTATATATAATAATAGTTTTAAGAGCAAAAAATTTGAGAGCATCTCTCCTAAATAAGACAGTGAGGCTCATAAACTATACAAATTTGATGTTTTTGCAGCCAAAGAAACTACCTCAACAACATGACCAAGATATCACTTCGTAATGCATACATGCCTAAGTAGGGGTTTGAATAGATAGTATATGGCTAAAATATCATGAACATGCTACATATTAAGTATAGAGAAATCTAGTCAATAGCTAAAATAATTCTCAGTAATTAGTAAATGATAATTCCTACTTTTGTTAAAATCATGAAGAGAATATCCCAATTATTCTTAAATCAGTACAAAAGTACTGGTAATCCCAAAGTATTTTCCTTGTTTTGCTGGCCTAGACAATATTGAGTGATTTCGTAAGTGATGGTTTCACTACGATTGGAGTTAAGAAGTAAAGGTTGAGTTGGCTTATTTCATCCTCACTCCTCTCTAACTATTCTCTCACACCTGCCCTTTCTAATTCTCCCAAGCCTTGCACACCTCCTGGTCTACAAATCTATACTGGATTAATTGGAATATATAATATTATTTCTCTTTTCAACACAATGCAATGCTCTGTAATGAAGCCAACACCCTCAAAATCCGTTTCTATATTCAAATCAGAGAAAGTTTAATTTAAAAATATTACTTCAGAGATGCTTAGGTTTTTATCTTTGGTCAACCAGTAGAGCATTCTTGGAACTAGAAAGGAAATATAAGAGATTTAAAAAGATCACCCTTAGAAAGATCAGATGAATCTGATGAAAAGGTAGGAAATGACAAATTTCTGGGGAAAATATCTATTGAGATTTTTTTTTCTCCTTGGTTATCTTAAGATGAGAAAAAATTCTGAAGGGTGGATAAAGTTATATGGTGAAAATGGTACTCAAATCAGGAAGACAGTCAAAGATCATACACTCCTTTTAAGTTGTGAACCTACAAGATTGCTTGAAGAAGTTACTTTGAAATAGTATAATCAATTGGATTCACCTTTAAGGGGAAAAGTATTCTTTAAGGTATTTGTAAGGTTGGGGTTAGAAGAAAAAAGATCAGTGGTTGACAAAATCATGAACCTAGTGTTACATATTATCACATGTTTTAATTTAAAGGAAGACATTTTGTTTGGCCTCTTTTGATTAAAAAAAAAAAAAAATCTTTGATTCTCCCTGGTGCTGGTTTTTCTTTTCAAAAGGATACTGCCTAGTGAAATTCTTAGATTTCTTTTTCCTCACCTTATTCTTTGAAATGTTCTTTATATGTACAAATGATCCTCTAATATTCTAAAGCTGTTATTTTAAGCATCCCAATTATGACTGTAATCTGTAGTTTTATTATAATAAATTTAATGACTAAAGAAGGGGACTCCCAAATCTGTAAAGTTTAAGATGCTGGAAAGAGCCTTAGTTTGCTAACACTTTTTGAAAACTCACTTTATTATATTATTGCTATTATGTAATTCTAGGGAAAATCCAAATCCCAGGTTTGGATTTTCTTCTGGCAATGCAGTAAACCCCAGTTCGATTCCTGGGTTGGGAAGATTCCCTGGAGAAAGACAGGCTACCCACTGCAGTATTCTTGGGCTTCTGTGGTGGCTCAGCTGGTAAAGAATCTGCTTGCAATGTGAGAGACCTGGATTCGATCCCTGGGTTGCCTATGGACTCTGCCTTATGAAAAAGTTTAGGGCTTCCCTAGTAGCTCAGTGGGTAAAGCAATTGCAGCCCAGTCTGCCTGCAATGCAGGAGACCTGGGTTCAATCCCTGGGAGACCTGGGTTCAATCCCTGGGTTGGGAAGTTCCCCTGGAGAAGGAAATGGCAACCCATTCCCATATCCTTGCCCGGAAATTTCCATGGACAGAAAAGCCTGGTGGGCTATAGTCCATGGGGACACAAAGAGTTGGACACGACTGAGTGACTAACACAAACACACACACAGGGAAAATCCAAAATTTAGGGAAGTTGTCGGAATTAAACATTATTTAAAAGTCTGGGAAAATATATTACATATAGTCATAAATTTTAATCCTTTCAATAAGAGATGTTAGTAAGTGCTCTCACATTTAAGCTATTCTAAACATCATATTGAGGTCAATTCTAAGGACCTCTCTAAGACATTTTCATTAAGTGGGATTAGAGTAGATTCCAGATTTGTATTTAGAAGAGAATTTGACATAAATGACCCACAAATTCACTTTAAGAGGAAACAATGGCAGATAGAGGGCAGTGATTCTCTGAAGGAGAGCAATATATCTGCAGCATTTGAGAGGTTTTCAAGCTATACTCACCCTGGCTTATACCATTCTGTGACAGACTCTAGGGTGGTTACCCACCTGACTGTTTCAAAGTATTTCATGCCTTTGTGTAAAATCCTTCCTTTGACTGTGGGTGAAACCTGGGATTTTATTTTGACCAATGACAAAAGTGTTTGTATTTCACTTCCGTGATTATTGTACATTATATAAGACTTTCTTTTGCTAGCCAACTGGCTCCATGCACTCTTGCTATCCTAGAAGTAGTAAGCAATTGTGTTGGGAGGACCACAGGGCAAGGAACGGATGGTGATGTGTCGGTGATGGCTAGCAAGAAGCCTAGGCTCTTAGCCCTCAAGGAAATATATTCTACAGCCCACCTAGTCATCTTGGAAACATACTTTTGGAGTCAGGACTCCAGATAAGAACAGAACCCAGCAGATACCTTGATTGTAACCTTGTGATACCCTCAGCTGAGGACCCACTAACCTATTCTTGTACCCCTGATCCAGGGAAACTTTGATGTAACAAGTGTGTGCTTTCTTAATCCTTTCACTTTGTGGTAGTTTGTTACTTCACACTAGATTACTAATATATATAAATATATATATACATCCCCATCTTAATTTAAAAAATACTTCTCAGTGAAAATTTGGTTACAGTCCTTGAAGATGTTTTATTTAAATACACCCACTAATTCTTATTATAAAAAAGTAATGCTCCATATATCATTCAAAAACTTGTAAAATGATTGCCCCTTCCTCATGAATAGACAGTGAGGCTAGAGTAGATTTTAATACATTATGCTTCCCTAAAGCACTTTATTATCATATCAAATTCCTATATTTTTGCTACCAGAAATTTTTGTATCTCACAATGCAATATATTGCTCTAGGGGTTTGAGATCACATTTAGACAGAGAAAGAGGAGAGAGAATCAAAATAAGGAATGAACTTTGGCCAATGAGATTAAGACATCATAAAATGTATAAAATATGTACATAAAATTTATACTATTCAAACTGGATCAACTGAACTGTATGAGAGGCAGTGAAGTGAAAGTTGTTCAGTCATGTCCGACTGTTTGCGATACCATGAACTGTAGCCCACCAGGCTCTTCTGTCTGTGGAATTCTCCAGGCAAGAATCCTGGAGTGGCTTGCCATTTCCTTCTCCAGGAGATCTTCCTGACCCAGGGACTGAACCCAGGCATCCTGCATTGCAGGCAGATTCTTTACCATCTGAGCCACCAGGGAAGCCCATATGAGTGGGAGCACAAGTATATATTCAGTATTTGTACTGATGTCATTAAGAAAAAAAAAGGAATTCTTGTCAGTTAAGGCCTTTATTTCAAAGGGAGTATATTTCCTTTTGGAAATTAGTAACTTTGATAAGGAATCAGGATGCTATAAATTTTATTCTTCCGTGAAAACAGAATTTGGTATGCACAACTGCCATAAAAGAGGAATCAGATTGCTCTAAAACTAGTGATAAATATTCATGGGAATAATCTAGACAGATAAGAAAATAACCAGCTTTGTATGTAAGCTTATTTATCCCTTTATTTTAGAAGGGATTATTTTAGTAATGTGTTTAGAATAGTTAAAACATCTTGAACCAGAGTTGAACAAAGAAAACACAAAGTTAGTAAGTATTAGAATTGAGGACTGTGTTGAATCTCCTTGAGCTCTGAAGGTAATCCAGACCCTCAAACAATGCAACTCTTTCCAGGAGGTTGGATGTTCTGTCAACAGCCTCTTTTCAGTTTCAAGTTTTAACAAATATGGGATTTAACAATCCTTGTTTAACCCAGTTGAATTTCTTTTCTTTTCATCTTCCAAACTTTGTAACTGAGGCTCCTTAAAGTTCACCTCCAGGTTCAGTCCATGACTTCTGGGAAATGTAAGACTTGAGCAATACTTCAAGGCCATGAGATGCATGGGCTTGTCTGCTGCTGGTTTTTTGGCTTCCTGATCTAATTTTAGGCTGCTTTGGATAGAGTTCTAACTCTGTATTTAGTAGGTTGATAATCTTATGGACTTTGTTAACCTTTCAAGCTATATTTTTCTGCTCTCCAAAATGGGGATTATAATGACTCCCACTTCATAGTAATGCTCTGAGAATTAAATGAGACACTCCATATAAAGTACATAGAACAAATATATTCTACAGTGTCAATAAAAGTTGGTAATAATCTGTTTTTTCCCCCAACAACTAGGTTCTTTTATTACCTTTTCCTAGGGCCAAACATGCTTCTCAGTTCAACCTTTTTCTGCTTTGGTTCCCTGGCTGTATGTTTCCTTTGGTTGAACATCCTGTTTCCTAACATTCTGCTAGTGAGTCTTCCTAGATAGTCTGCCTTTCCTTTAATTCCCTAAGGTTGTATTCAGTCTCAGTCCCTTGCCATGGATCCTTGGATATGTCTCTGCCATTTTCTGTACATATATTTTAGCCTCAATGTTGTCTCTATTTGACTTTAGTGTAGCAGACAATTTATTAGATTGGATGTCAAGTATCCTAAATTTTAATGCTACCTATGCCACTAATAAATTGCGTATTTTTAAATGATTGATTCTCAATCTTGACTAGATACTAGAACTGCCTGTTGTTTTGTTTTTGTTTAGTCACTCAGTTGTGTCCTACTCTTTGCGAACCTGTGGACTGTAGTCCGTCAGTCTCCTCTGTCCATTGGACTTTCCAGGCAAGAATACTAAAGTGGGTTGCCATTTCCTTCTCCAGGGTCTCTTTCTAACCCAGGGATCAAACCCGTGTCTCCTGCATTGTCAGGCAGATTCTTTACTGCTGAGCCACCAGGGAAGCCCAATGTGAAAGTAATTTATGGTTAATATGAGGATAAGCCCCAAGCCCAGAATGGTGATCATTCCAGGAAAACTGAGCCAGAAACGCAGTCAGTTTAACATTCATAAATCAAGCAGTATAGTATACCCTGTTTATAAAATGAGGGAGAAAATTAAATGATCATTTCAATAGATGCAGTAAAAGTATTTTTAAGATTCAAAGTTTATTTTGAATTAAAGTCTTAGTGGCTAGAGATAAGAAGGGGACATCTCTGACCCGATCAAAGGAACCGTGGTGAGCTGAGTTGGGGCCCCAGAGATATTTACACCCTAGCCCCAGCCTGTGGCTGTGTTATCTCATAGGGAAAGGGGACTTCACAGATGTGGTTAAGGACCTTGAGATGGGAAGACAGTCCTCTATTATGCACTTGAGCCAATATAACCCAAGGATCCCTATTGAGGGAGGCTTGAGATGGTGATTGCAGCCTTGAAATTAAAAGACGCTTACTTCTTGGAAGGAAAGTTATGACCAACCTAGATAGCATATTAAAAAGCAGAGACATTACTTTGCCAACCAAGGTCCGTCTAGTCAAGGCTATGGTTTTTCCAGTGGTCATGTATGGATGTGAGAGTTGGACTGTGAAGAAACCTGATCACTGAAGAATTGATGCTTTTGAACTGTGGTGCTGGAGAAGACTCTTGAGAGTCCCTTGGACTGCAAGGAGATCCAACCAGTCCATCCTAAAGGAGATCGATCCTGGGTGTTCATTGGAAGGACTGACGCTAAAGCTGAAACTCCAATACTTTGGCCACCTCATGTGATGAGTTGACTCACTGGAAAAGACTGTGATGCTGGGAGGGATTGGGGGCAGGAGGAGAAGGGGACAATAGAGGATGAGAGAGTTGGTGATGGATGGGGAGGTCTGGTGTGCTGAGATTCATGGGGTCATAAAGAGTCGGACACGACTGAGCAACTGAATTGAACTGAACTGAATTGAGAGGAGGAGTGACTGCAGATGCAGAGCTGAGATGGTGTCAGATACTGGAAGGTGCTGCTCCTGGGGTAAATAGATTTTGCTAAATATTAAAAATATAGTAGTCATTAACCCAGAAATTATGATTAGTAACTTTGGAGTGTGCCTAAGCTTATAAGAGTTTTGTTTTGTTGTTCATTTTTAAACATACTTATGAGAGATACTGATTCACAGCCAGGATTAAAAACTGCTGCTTTATTCATTTAAAATTCACTCAACCAACTTTCATTGAAATCGTAAAGCTAGTAGGACTTGAATGTACAATATTTAATACCACACAATCCCTTCTTTCATGCTGCCTAGAGAGATAACAAGTTGGGGCTTTGTCTATTTTTTAGTAAAATTTTTGGCACACAGTAGATGTTTAAAAGAATATTCACCAAAGATTTATAGTAGCTCCATTTTCTCATCTATAAAATGACTTTCGATTAGTATGTCTCAAACACAAGATTTAGGTATACTAAGAAATGCTTATAATAGAAGGGTGTTTTAATGAAAAGAACAAGCAAAACATAACAAATCAACAAAATAAAACTTTGAGAAATATAAATACTGGCACTAATGGTAAAGAGCCTGCCTGCCAATGCAAGAGACAGAAGAGACACGAGTTTGATCCCTGTGTTGGGTTACCTTCCCCTGGAGGAGGAAATGGCAACCCAATCCAATATTCTTGCCTGGAAAATCCCTTGGATAGAAGGAGTCTGGCAAGCTATAGTCCATAGGGTCACAAAGAGTGGGACATGACTGAGGTGACTTAACATTAATTCATTTTTAAGAAAGTCACAGTGTATGTGAATGTATTAAAAGTTCTAAGGAATCGGATATGATTAAATAAATAAATCTGTTCAGTATTTCACGAAGTTCCCAAATCCATAAAATTTTTTAATGGTTAAATATCCCAAAGATCAAAACAGCATCATTCCATTAGTCTTTTGTGTATTCCCTTTGTTTTTAGGTGTTTGCTTTCTAATAAAGGTCTTTGGTATAATTTAAATTTCAACATAGAGTGAAATTTTCATTCATTTAATATGTGACTATGTTAATTCCCTTTATTTGCATATATACTGAAATGCAGTGGTCTTTGGTTTCATAAAACCAGGTTTCATATGATTTTTTTGCCAAAGGAAATAATAAAAGTGTATTGCCTGATTGTCACACTTATAGATGCACATAATCGAGGTAATGATAATAACCTATTCAAGAGAAACAGACCTATAAACTTCAAATAGCCAGAAAAAGTAACTTTTTTCCTGCATTCATTCTAATTCATACTTAAGTCCCTTGTTATCACTTGATGAGCCAAAGTTCCCTTTAGTTAATTTAGTTAATAAAAATTGTGTAGGCCTGAATGAAGCAGCTTAGCAGAACAGTAATACTGACTAGACATCATCTTACACCATTAGCTAACGTGGGCATGAAGGCAGTGACCATCTACAGTGTGTGAAATGCCACAAGAAGTCATCAACAGGGGAGGAGAGTTATGTCAATCAATTTCTTCAAGAACACTACGTGGGGTTTCAGCTTCCTCCTGCAGTAGATCAGCCTGCTCAATTGCTTTAAGGACATTCTTGGATATTTCCTGAAATTCTCCTCCCAAAAGAAACTCATCCAAAATAAAATAAGTCTTCTCAAAATTAAAAATGGTATCAAGTTCACACACACTGCCAAAATACTTGTCAAGTAATTTCACATAACGATGAACTATTTCCAGGGTAATTAGTTCACTGTCCTGATCCTCAGTAGCACAGCAAAAATACAGACTGGCATATTTTGTGTAAACAATCTTCAGATCTCTCCACTCAAGAAAGCTGCACATTTTAGGTTTCCGTGCTAAAACGGTTTGAAGAAGTTCTCTTGTGATCTTTTTCTTCTCTTTGTCTGAAAATGGGACACACCATCTCAGCAGTCTAAGCTTACCCTGTCGACTAAAGAGCAACATAAACTGCAGGGCGGCCGCCGGACGCCGGTGCAGCAGGAGTTGGCCGCGGTGGCGGCGGCGACTGAGGGGCAGCCCCTATCGCTGAACTAAGGGAGAGAAGCCGTTTTGCTGTCACTTTATAGATTATTTTTAGGAAATACAGCGTTCTTAAAGTCTCTTGTATTTTTAGATGACTGTGTTTCATTGCTACGTCTGAAGGAATAGCCCTTAACCAACTGAATGTACAATGAATACGTTGGTATGTTAAATATGTGACCATAATCCTTCAGTGCTGATTGACTAGATAAGAATAGGCATGTGATTCAAGGGGTTCCCTGTCATAATCCATTCTAGGTCAATTGGTTTCATTCTCTAAGGAATTTGAGTTAAAGAATATTGGGTAAACATTTACAGTTGAAATGTAGAGATCATTACATAAAGCAGAGTTGGCCAAGTGGTGCAGAACATGTTTAAAAATCATAGTTGACTATTTATGGAGCATGCCATGTCCAAGTGACTAGAACTCCCCACTCCCTCGCTTATATCATTTGCTTTATTCATTTAAAGTAGGTTTCTGACCCCCATATACATTTATTTGCATTCCATGAAGTGGAGGATATCTGAGGTGGCTGGGCTGCCATCTGCAGCCTTTAGAAATTAAAGAAGAAGTGGTCAAAACATTGGTATTTGGGCTGGCTTTCTGGTCATTCACCTGAACACCAGAAGAAAGAAAAAGGCAGTTGCCAGGAAAAGACATTAAAATGAAATGAGCTTAACTTTGTATGAAGGATATATTGGCTATTTTTGCTTTTGGTCAGATCAAAAGTGGTTATCCACTTTATCAGAGAATTAAAAACCCTTCGGGTGGCGAGGTTCTGACTGTTGGTACCTTACCTGAGCGCAACTCCCATGCTTCTTCCAGGGAAATGCTGAACTCTGGTGTGGTACCTGAGTGGCATGAGTGTGGGCACTGCTGAAAGCAGGTGAGAGAGAGAGAGACAAGAAACAGAAAGATACAGACTGTGGGGGTGACGTGATAGCCACTGCTGCTTGTTCACATAGAAAAGTCATTCCTCCTCAATGCCTCAGGTTCTCGTGTTTTAAATTAATATGGCCTGCACAGAAACAGCCAGCACATCATTTTGTCTCTCCTCTGCCAGTGACAGCCTGCAGTCCAGAGCCTGGTGACAAGAGTTGAACTCTGCATGCTGCAAGTACTCATTTTCTTTGAATCACTCCTTTAACTTGACCAAACAGGCTTTGGGTACCAATTGTGACATTGCCTTTTCTTTCCTATAATAGCTAAATTTGCTCACTTCCCTTTAGACACTTTCTTTTTCCATTTTTTTTTTAATTTGGTGAAGGAACAGTGGTTATAATTTCTAATGAAGTTATTCAGTGGCACTTTTGTTGACTCTTGACTGAATCCTTTTTAGAAATAAATGGTGGCATTGAAAGTACACTTCCACTTCATCAACCACAGGTTACTCAATCCTAAAAAGGCTTTTTGAAATGCAGCTACTTCTTGGGGAAGCTAATTTTCTATATTTTGGTTTATTCTGAGAATGAGAGAAAAGGTATTATTCAAGGTATTCATTTCAGAAATGCCAGAAAACAAATGCTTCTTAAACCTTTACTTTTGGCATTATTGTTAAGGACCGAGTGAAGAAAAGCCAATAAGCAGAGTTTCTGATTGCAAAGGGAGAAACCCATACCTCTTCTATATAGATTGTTCAAGGTATCACTACTGTAAAGAGGGCTTCAGCCAGAGGCAAAACCCAAAATATTTAAATCCTTTCCCAACCTGAATTATAAAATTATTCCTGTATCACTTGCTTCAGAGATTATTGAAATTTTAATATGAGAAAAAATTGTCACAATATTTACTATTCTGCTTTCCATATTACCAAACTAGAGTTCTTTAAACTGTGCCAGTGTCCTTTCTCACCTGTCACTAGATATTGTTTAAATGCCTCCAAATCTTTAATAATTCCATTACTCTGTACTACTGGAAAAAATTACTGTGCCAGAGAACCATACATCATAGCTTTGCCCTTTATTAAATGATGCTGTATGTATCAAAATTGGTTTCAGTTGAACAATTTTATATCTGAATTTTATATCAATCTAGCACCAGCATTGGGACTCTGAGTTTAGTAGTCTAAGACATTTGGGTTCAAATCATGGCTTGTAAGGGCTTCCCAAATAGCTCGGTGGTTAAGAACCTACTTGCCAATGCAGGAGCCATAGGAGATGAGGCTTCGATCCCTGGGTTGGGAAGATCCCTGGGAGGAAAAAATTGACAACCCACTCCAGTGTTCTTGCCAGGATAATCCCATGGACAGAGGAGCCTGGTGTACTATAGTCCATGAAGTTGCAAAAGAGTCAGACAAGACTGAGTGTGCACACATACACGTGACATGTAATTTCTAGTTGTCTGTGACTGAGTTAACTTGCTCTCTCTGCCCCACATGCCTGTAATGAACGTTGGGTAGATATTTATAATGTCTACTATAAGTAGTATTTGTAATTTTCAGTTGTATAATAAAATTAGTATGTTTATGAAACATCTGAGTATAAAGCAGAGAAATTCTAGTTTTTTATAATCTGAAGATAACAGTGAGCTGAAAGCAAATAGATTTTGAGGTTGTTTTTCATATCTAATTCATCAAATAGCTTTTTGTGCAGTCTAGAAATAAAAATAAAACAAAATTTAGTACTCAATAGGCAGAGGATTGAATATAGAGCTATTAACTTAAAATATAGGTTATTAGAAAATATTCAGAATTAAGTACATAGAGAAATAATATGAAGACTGAAAAGCAACTTGTGAGCAATCTGAGGCATAAGGACTAGGGTGTATCCAATTATTTACCCCTGACCTACTAAAAAGAAAGAGAGAGAGAGAGAAAGAGAAATAAAGAAGGAAGGGAAGGAGGGAAACACAGAGTATGGATAATAAAACAAATTATGAGATGGTAAATTTGAACCGTAATATATCAATATTTACCCCATACTTAAACTGCTTAATCCTTGAATAAAAGTAAATTAATTAAAATAAAGGTAATGTGGGCAGAAGATTTAAACTGGAATTTCAAGTAACCAGGAAGCATATGAAATGATTTTCATTGTCTACTTAGTCATAAGAGGAATATAAACACACGTGAATATCAGATATTAAGTAACAGATTGCTAGAATTAAAAAGATTCCATTATCAGGTGTTGGTGAGAATGTGGAGCAATTGGAATTCATCTCAAGTTAATTGATTACTTTGGAGAGGAGGGGAAGAGCAGTACCTGGAATGAATTATGAAAGACCTCCAGTAAGCTGGTAATGTTCTATTTACTGATCTCAGTAGCAATTACATGGGTTGTTAATGAAAAGCATTAATCTGTGTACTTATGGTATGCATATTTCTAAAGATGTTTGATAGAAATTATAAATTCTTTTTCCTGGTAAGCTTAATATTCCCACCAGCAAATCTAGTAAAACTATAATTTACAGATTTATTACAAAACACACTATTGCAAACTTTACAAAATATTACAAACGAGATTGAGGTTGCAAATTTGAATTCCTTTATATATTTCTGGAAAGGATAAAATTGTGGTAAATGACTATAAAAGGTGGAAATGAATATGAAAAGACCTATTCAAGGAATTTATGGTGTTGCTTAATGTAGTAGGTAGTATTGAATTTCATTTTATGTGCCAGGTAGGTAAATGCCAGAAAAAATGATTACCTAAAACTTCAAAAAGTTTTGTGATCTTGAATTTCAAAATCAGTTCTGGTTACGTGACCTTTCAAAATTCTCTCATGTCCTAATGCTAGAGAGAATGAAATTTGTGAATAACCTCTCTTAGTACATTTGCAACAGTTCTTTCTTATGAATACAGTGCCTCTCCTTTTTTATCATTCAGATCTTAAATTTAGTCCTTTCATCCAGAATAACCTTCTTCTGTCTCTTAATTGTATCTCTGGGAGTTGGTGATGGACAGGGAGGCCTGGTGTGCTGTGATTCATGGGGTCGCAAAGAGTCGGACACGACTGAGCGACTGAACTGAACGGAAGTGTATAATCTGTACTACTTTTGCATTTGTTCTAAAAACTAATTGTCATAGAACTTCACTATTGCTTTTTATGGGTTTATCTGTTTTCCCAAAACAGTAAAGTCTTTGAAAACAGGGACTGCATCAACCATGAATACACTTATAATCCCTATGATTAGAGTGGAATACATATACATATCCCAAATATATTTATTGAACAGTGAATAAATGAATCAAGATGATGTTCAGTTCAGTTCAGTTCAGTCGTGACCAACACTTTGCAACGCCATGAATCACAGCACGCCAGGCCTCCCTGTCCATCACCAACTCCTGGAGTTCACTCAAACTCATGTCCATAGAGTCGGTGATGCCATCCAGCCATCTCTTTCTCTGTCGTCCCCGTCTCCTCCCGCCCCCAATCCCTCCCAGCACGAGTCTTTTCCAGTGAGTCAACTCTTCGCATGAGGTGGCCAAAGTATTGGAGTTTCATCTTTAGCATCAGTCCTTCCAATGAACACCCAGGATCGATCTCCTTTAGAATGGACTAGTTGGATCTCCTTGCAGTCCAACGGACTCTCAAGAGTCTTCTCCACCACCACAGCTCAAAAGCATCAATTCTTCAGCGATCAGCTTTCTTCACAGTCCAACTCTCACATCCATACATGATCACTGGAAAAAACATAGCCTTGACTAGACGGACCTTTGTTGGCAAAGTAATGTCTCTGCTTTTTAATACACTATCTAGGTTGGTCATAACTTTCCTTCCAAGGAGCAAGCGTCTTTTAATTTCATGGCTGCAATCAGCATCTGCAGTGATTTTGGAGCCCCCCAAAATAAAGTCTGACACTGTTTCCACTGTTTCCCCATCTATTTCCCATGAAGGGATGGGACCAGATGCCATGATCTTTGTTTTCTGAATGTTGAGCTTCAAGCCAACCTTTTCACTCTCCTCTTTCACTTTCATCAAGAGGCTTTTTAGTTCCTCCTCACTTTCTGCCATAAGGGTGGTGTCATCTGCATATCTGAGATTATTGATATTTCTCCTGGCAATCTTGATTCCAGCTTGTGCTTCATCCAGCCCAGCGTTCCTCATGATGTACTCTGCATATAAGTTAGCCTCTGGCTAATAAATGAGATAGTGGAGTTTCTAAATTGTGAAAGCAATTTCAGTAAATATCTCCACTGAGACCATATTTACAAATAACAATCAAATTGTTCTTGTTGGTTAGTTGCTAAGTCATTTACTACTCTTTTGCGACTCCATGGACTTTAGCCCAGCATTCTCTTCTGTCCATGGAATTTCCCAGGCAAGTATCATGTAGTGGGTTGCCATTTCTGAGGTAACAGCTTTTACTGGAAGTGGTAATATGAAGTGTCCATAGGCCATGTGTTGTAAGTGTAATATAAATATCTTTGAAAACAACTTTGCTAGAATTACTTTTTCCTTTTCTTTTTTTTTTTCTAACTTCCAGACTTCACACTTCAGTTTAGTTACTGCTTTCACAACAAATAGTTTTAACATATATTCAGATTTTCCCAATCAGACTTTTCTCTTCCCGAATCAGTTTTTGTTACAGAAAGGCACTAACCATCTTTGTTTAGTTTATTAGAAGTGCCAAAGTTTCAAACCATGTCTAGATTGGATAGTTTTTGCAGACTCCTCTCTGCAATACCTTTTTTGTTTTTCCTGATTATCATAATGTATTTCAGTTCAGTTCAGTTCAGTCGCTCAGTCGTGTCTGACTCTCCGCTACCCCATGAATCACGGCACGCCAGGCCTCCCTGTCCATCACCAACTCCCAGAGTACACTCAAACCCATGTCCACAGAGTCGGTGATGCCATCCAGCCATCTCATTCTCTGTCGTCCCCTTCTCCTCCTGCCCCCAACCTTTCCCAGCATCAGAGTCTTTTCCAGTGAGTCAACTCGTCAAATGAGGTGGCCAAAGTATTGCAGTTTCAGCTTTAGCATCAGTCCCTCCAATGAACATCCAGGATTGATCTCCTTTAGAATGGACTGGTTGGATCTCCTTGCGGTACAAGGGACTCTCAAGAGTCTTCTCCAACACCACAGTTCAAAAACATCGATTCTTCGGCAATCAGCCTTCTTCACAGTCCAACTCTCACATCCATACATGACCACGGGAAAAACCATTGCTTTGACTAGACGGACCTTGCTTGGCAAAGTAATGTCTCTGCTTTTTAATATGCTATCAAGGTTGGTCATAACTTTCCTTCCAAGGAGTAAGCGTCTTTTAATTTCATGGCTGCAATCAGTATCTGCAGTGATTTTGGAGCCCAAAAAAATAAAGTCTGACACTGTTTCCACTGTTTTTCCATCTATTTCCCATGAAGTGATGGGACCAGATGCCATGATCTTTGTTTTCTGAATGTTGAGCTTCAAGCCAACCTTTTCACTCTCCTCTTTCACTTTCTGCCATAAGGGTAGTGTCATCTTCATATCTGAGGTTATTGATATTTCTCCCAGCAATTTTGATTCTAGCTTGTGCTTCTTCCAGCCCAGCGTTCCTCATGGTGTACTCTGCATATAAGTTAAATAAGCAAGGTGAAAATATACAACTTTTCCTATTTGGAACCAGTCTGTTGTTCCATGTCCAGTTCTAACTGTTGCTTCCTGACCTGCATACAGGTTTCTCAAGAGGTCTGGGATTCCCATCTCTTTCAGAGTGTTCCACAGTTTATTGTGATCCACACAGTCAAAGGCTTTGGCATAGTCAATGAAGCAGAAATAGATGTTTTTCTGAAACTCTCTTGCTTTCTCCATGATCCAGCGGATGTTGGCTATTTGATCTCTGGTGCCTCTGCCTTTTCTAAAACCTGCTTGAACATCTGGGAATTCACGGTTTACATACTGCTGAAGCCTGGCTTGGAGAATTTTGAGCAAACTTTACTAGCGTGTGAGATGAGTGCAATTGTGCGGTAGTTTGAGCATTCTTTGGCATTGCCTTTCTTTGGGATTGGAATGAAGACTGACCTCTTCCAGTCCTGTGGCCACTGCTGAGTTTTCCAAATCTGCTGGCATATTGAGTGCAGCACTTTCACAGCATCATCTTTCAAGACTTGAAATAGCTCAACTGGAATTCCATCACCTCCACTAGCTTTGTTTGTAGTGATTCTTTCTAAGGCCCACTTGACTTCACATTCCAAGATGTCTGGCTCTAGGTCAGTGATCACGTTATCGTGACTATCTTGGTCGTGAAGATCTTTTTTGTACAGTTCTTCTGTGTATTCCTGCCACCTCTTCTTAATATCTTCTGCTTCTGTTAGGTCCATACCATTTCTGTCCTTTGTCGAGCCCATCTTTGCATGAGATGTTCCCTTGGAATCTCTAATTTTCTTGAAGAGGTCTCTTGTTTTTCCTATTCTGTTGTTTTTCTTTATTTCTTTGCATTGATCACTGAGGAAGTCTTTCTTATCTCTCCTTACTATTCTTTGGAACTCTGCATTCAGATGCTCATATCTTTCCTTTTCTCCTTTGCCTTTCGCCTCTCTTCTTTTCACAGCTATTTGTAAGGCCTCCTCAGACAGCCATTTCGCTCTTTTGCATTTCTTTTCCATGGGGATGGTCTTGGTCCCTGTCTCTTGTACAATGTCTCCGTCCAGAGTTCATCAGGCACTCTATCAATCAGATCTAGTCCCTTAAATCTATTTCTCACTTCCACTGTATAATCATAAGGGATTTGATTGAGGTCTAGTGGTTTTCCCTACTTTCTTCAATTTCAGTCTGAATTTCGCAATAAGGAGTTCATGATCTGAGCCACAGTCAGCTCCTGGTCTTGTTTTTGCTAACTGTATAGAGCTTCTCCATCTTTGGTTGCAAAGAATATAATCAATCTGATTTCGGTGTTGACCATCTGGTGATGTCCATGTGTAGAGTCTTCTCTTGTGTTGTTGGAAGAGGGTGCTTGTATTCAGTTTATCCTTAAATAATAACTTCTCATCATTTTCTTGTTTAGTAAATACATACCCATGTTTTTTTTTAATATACCATAATGGCTAGAGCTCCTAATTACCAGTGAGTGTTTTGACATTACATATCATATCCTTAAAATTGAAGTATTTCAGTATCTATTTCCACTTAAAAGGCCAGTGGGGCTCACATTACGTATGTTTGCTCTCTTTCTCTCCATTCTTCCTATATAGGAATACACACACACTTACATTTCTGTCTGTCGACCTATAATTTCTCCCAAAGAAGGTAGTTATTATAAAAACTAAATTTTCCTGAATGTGTCATTAAAACTGAAGAGGCCATTCTTGAATATGTACTCAAGGACGTCCCAAAAGTATGAATGATATTTGTTCGAGGGAGTGTATTCCTCTGATGTAGCAATGATTTGCCTTCCAACTTTAATTGTTTGTTTGGATTTTATTTCTTTCCATAAATGAGGTAATGAGATTTAGAGACTGAAGGACTGAAATTTAATTGACAATGCAATAAACAGACATCTAAAGTAAGTTTTCACAAAATGACACCACAACTCATTGGAAATTTCAACTATATTCAGAAGGAACCTTTTGCAATAGTCTATGAAATTTAGTACCTTCTGAGAACTCCTTTCAATCAGTATTAAACAAAAGATTCTTTTAAAAGAAGTGAAGATTAGCAATTATGTTCTGTAATTTCCCAGTACTGCTTTAACACTTCTCCTGTGGGCCAGATGATGTATCTGCACACTTCAGAGTAAATTCACAGAATGTAATACAAACTGGCTAAGTTTCATTAGAGCAGAACAGGGCAGATTTTTTTTTGAAAGCAAAATATATTTTAGTTTAATGCATGCACTATTTTGCCAAAGAAATACTGTCATTGATGTGGTAGTGAAACGCATATTTGGTTATATTTTATCTCCAGGTGTTTATATTCTCAACTTAATATTAAAAAATGATGAGAAGCTTTATACTACTATGATTCAAACAGTGACCACAAAGGCTATTATGATGAAAGCTGCCCAGTTTAAAAAGGGCCATGCCCCAGTATGTGGTACAATATCTCTTGAAACGAATTACTTGATACAAAACATCTTGCAGTTCCTTGAGATTTGCTAATAAAAAATTTGAACTATAGAAATAACTTTATTGCAAAAGAGAACAAATTTGCTAATTTATGTTTTTTTTTAAATTTAAATTTCTTAGCATTATTTTTCTTGGTTCTAGTATGCCACTAGCGTTTCCCAATATACATGTATATATACTATACTATTATATATTGATATGATAGTATCTTTTTCCATTTCCTTCTCCAGGGTATCTTCCCGACATAGGGATCAAACCCGGGTCTCCCACATTGCAGGCAGATGCTTTACCATCTGAGCCACCAGGGAAGCCCATATATACTGATATATCTATTATTTATTATATTAATCTATAGTATAGATTCTTTTAAAAGCTTTTGATTGATTATTTAAACAAATTTCTACTTTAGGGGCCAAATGATTTTAAAAGGAGCATGACTACATTTTGGGCTTCCAGGGGGGCACTAGTGGTAAAGAACCTGCCTGCCCATACAGGAGAGGTAAGAGATGAGGGTTCAATCCATGGGTTGGGAAAATGCCCTGGAGTAGAAAATGGCAATCCACTCCAGCATTCTTGCCTAGAAAATCCAATGGATAGAGGAGGCTGGTGGGCAACAGTCTATTAGGCTTGCAAAGAGTCAGACATGACTGAAGCAAATTAGCACAATCATGACTACATCTTATAATAATTTTGTCACACACATAGTTTAAGTTTTATTTTTCTGGACCATATATATATATATATAACACTTCTGTCTCAATTTCAGTTTTCATAGTTTTTTTTCAGGAGATCTGCCATCTCTAGAACCATATGGCACCTTACCCTTTGGCTTCATTAGATCTTTTTTTTTTTTAACTTTGAACAGGGACCATTTAAAATGATTAAATGATGTATGCCGTTGTCTCATTTTGCTTCAGATTTTCATGCCCATCTAGTTTGGCTCATCTGTGAAGTTGGCCAGAGTTACTCAACAGAACTCATATGAAATGTGTTGATGATCTTAGTGTCTGTGGAAATGGATACATCCCTTTGGACTAACCATAATTCTCCACATTAGCATGATTTCCATAGACCTAGAATTACTAATCACTTCTCATAGAATTTTTTGTACATGTTTATAATTAGTCACATTGTAAGTTATGGTAGAAACTATTAGATAGTGGTTTTGCTTCTAAAACACTGATATACAATCAGTGAAGCTGGATGCTACCTCTTTAATTGGGTATTTATCTACTTTTCAGAGGAAATAAAATAGACAAAAACCTTTGTTTTATCACCTTAAATATTTTAGGTGTCAGCACTGCCAAAAGTGTAATAAAGTACAGTAGAAAATTACTTTACAAGATTGCTTTATGAATCCTTGATTTTAATTATTTAAACACATCAATAATAATTTAATTTATTGTAAATAGCATATTTTCTCCCTCCCAAAAATCTTTTACTAATATTTAAGGCAAGACTATGTATCTATATACTTTTGCTAGGACTTATAGAAGCAGCAGTGATAAATGAGACTGAAACAATAATTACAATGAGAAATTCTATTCTCTGTAATCTGAAAAATTTACCATTGTTCCTCAAACAAATATTATTTTGTAGTCTTCTAGTCAGGATTCCTCATTTGGCTCTACTATGTTAAAATAACAAATCCCCTCATGCAGAAAGATGGCTCAATAGCATTTATGTTTAGTTATAATTTGTTGAAAGACTATTGTTTTCCTGATGTTTTATCATATACAAGTGGGATACTATTGGTTTGAGCAACAATGAAAAGCCAATATCACATTCCAGGATCTTGCTGCCTGTAGAATGGTAAACAGTAGAGACTATGCATTTATTCTTGGCAGTCTTTGAAAAATACCTTGGAGAATTTCTATAGCATTATGTACTGTAAGCTTCAGTGAAACCACGGACTAAAAAGTGATTTTCATAGGCTTATTGTATTCAAAATTTATTGTATGTTATTAAAATAACAAACTTTTATGCTGGTATTTGTGATATCCCTAACGACAAGATAATGCAATATGGAGTAAAGTCACTACAATTATTCAGGAGAAGTGTAGCCTACTGACAGGCTTACTAGGTAAAATGTAGGATCATAAAATTTATTAATAGGGAAACTAAATTATAACAGGACCTAGAATGCTGCTGCATAGCACAATTTTCTGGACCCTGTATAGTCACACCTAATTTATCAGCATCTGCTTTCGTGATGGTCATCCAATAAAACACCCCCATTCTGCTTTTTTGAAAAACACTTTAGTATAGTTCTGCTGCTCGCCATTGGAACTGCCACTTGTCCCATACAAGGGTCCACCTGATTTTCATGTACAGGGCATTCCTTGCATAGAAATGGCCTTCTCAGCCTTTCCTTGTAACAAAGGGATAAGAAGGGAAGACACAGATTGGCAAAACAGAAAGAAACAGGTCATGTCCCTCCATCTGTCAAGAAGAAGCCCAAAAGATTACATTGGCAGTGAGTATCATTTTCCAGAGTAAAGTTACAGTGTGGTAAACAGTGGCATGGATTTTACTGCTGAAGGGAATTATTTTTAGAGTTTTAGAAGGTTATTCAAACTGTGTTTTACTTGCTTCTGTGAGGTGAATGATTTATTTCAAAGGTTAGCTAAGGTAGGGTGGGCGCCGATGCTTATTGAATGTTTGTAGTAGACCCAACATTGTCTTAGCAATGAAGATAGATTTTTCAGTAATGCTTATCTCAGCTCTGCCAGGAAGGCATTTTCATTCCATTTTACCAATGAGGATATCTACTTCTATCAACTTGCATTACTCTCTGTTGCTCAGGATGATACATCTTCATCTTATTCAGAGGGCTTCCCTGGTGGCTCAGCGGTAAAGAACTTGTCTGCCAATGCAGGAGAGACAGGTTCAATCTCTGGGTGGGAAAGATTCCCTGGAGAAGGAAATGGCTACCCACTGCAGTATTCTTGCCTGGGAAATCCCATGGATAGAAGAGGCTGGTGGGCTACAGTCCATGGGGTTGCAAGAGTTGGGCATGACTTAGCAACTAAACCCCCACCACATTCTGATAGATGTGAGGTGGTATCTCACGTAGATTTGATTTGCATTTCTGTGATGATTAGTGACGTTGAGTATCTTTCATATCGCTGTTTGACATCTATATGTCTTCTTGAGAAAAAAATACCTATTCATGTCCTCTTCCCATTTTAAATGGGGTTGTTTGTTTTTTGATATTGACTTGTATGAGTTCTTTGTATATTTTGGATAGTAACCTTTTACAGACATATTGCTTGCAAATATCTTCTCACATTCAATTAGCTGTCTTTTCTTTTTGTCAGTGGTTTCCTTCACTGTGCAAAATGATTTTTTGTTTGATGTAATTCAACTTGTATAATTTGCTTTTGTTTCCCTTGCCTGAGGAGACAGATCCAAAAATATTATTATAACTAATGTCAAAGAGCATACTGTTTATGTTTTCTTCAAGAAGTTTTATAGTTTCAGATCTTAAATCAAAATTTTTAATTCACTTTGAGTTTATTGCTTATATGGTATGAAAAGTAATCCAGTTTAGTTTTTTTGCATGCAGCTGTCAAGTTTTCCCAGTACTATTTATTGAAGAGCCCTTTTTCCACATTATATATATTTTGTCTCCTTTGTGATAAAGTAATTGGCCACATATATGTGGATTTTTTCCCTGCACTCTTTATTTTGCTCTCTTGATCTATGTGTCTGTTTTGTGACAGTACTATTCTGTTTTGGTGACTATAGCTTTGTATTATAGTTTGAAATCAGAAAGCATGATGCCTCCGGCTTTGTTCATTCTTCCCAAGAGTGTGTTGCCTATTTGGGGTCGTTTGTGTTTCTATTCAAATTCTAGAATTATTTGTTCTAGTTCTGTAACATATACTTTTGGAACTTTTATGGGAATCACAGTGAATCTGTAGATAGCTTTGGATAGTATAGCTATTTTAACAGTAGCAATTCTTCTGATCGATCCCTGAGCACAGTGTCTTTCCATTTATTTTCATTGTCTTCAATTTCTTTCCTCAATGTCCTACAGTTTTCAGAGCACAGGTCTTTCACCTCCTTAGCTAGATTTATTGCTGAGTTTTTTCTCTCTGATGCAACTGTCTTCTTAACTTATCTTTCTGATAGCTCATTCAGTTCACTTCAGTTCAGTTCAGTTCAGTTGCTCAGTTGTGTCCGACTCTTTGCGACCCCATGAATCACAGCATGCCCGGCCTCCCTGTCCATCACCAACTCCCGGAGTTCACTCAAACTCATGTAGAGTCGGTGATGCCATCCAGCCATATCATTCTCTGTTGTCCCCTTCTCCTCCTTCCCCCAATCCTTCCCAGCATCAGAGTCTTTTCCAGTGAGTCAGCTCATCGCATGAGGTGGCCAAAGTATTGGAGTTTCCGCTTTAGCATCAGTCCTTCCAATGAACACCCAGGATCGATCTCCTTTAGAATGGACTGGTTGGATCTCCTTGCAGTCCAACGGACTCTCAAGAGTCTTCCCCAGCACCACAGTTCAAAAGCATCAATTCTTCAGTGATCAGCTTTCTTCACAGTCCAACTCTCACATCCATACATGACCATGGGAAAAACCATAGCCTTGACTAGACGGACCTTGGTTGGCAAAGTAATGTCTCTTCTTTTTAATATGCTATCTAGGTTGGTCATAACTTTCCTTCCAAGGAGTAAGCGTCTTTTAATTAGTGCATAAAAATGCAGCAGATTTCTTTGTACTGATTTTTTATACTGCATCTTTACTGAATTCATTTATTTCATTTATTCATTCTAACAGTTTTTGGTATTGTCCATATATAGTATCATGTAATGGATAGGGAGGCCTGGAGTGCTGTGATTCATGGGGTCGCGGAGAGTCGGACACGACTGAGTGACTGAACTGAACTGAACTGAACTGAATCTGCAAAAAGTGACTGATTACTTCTTCCTTTCCAATTTGGACTCATTTCTTTTTGTTGTGTGATTTCTGTGGCGAGGACTTCCAAAGCTATGTTGAGTAAAAGTGGCAGGAATGGGCCTCCTATCTTGTTTCTAATCTTATAGGTAATGATTTCAGCTTTTTACTGTTGAGTATGATGTCAGCTATAAGTTTGTCACATATGGGCTTTGTTACATTGCAGTATGTTCCCTCTGTACCTGCTTTATTGAGAGTTTTTTTTTTTTTAAATCATGAATGGATGTTAATTTTATCAAAAGCTTTTTCTGCATCTATTCAGATTATCATATGATTTTTATTCTTCAGTTTGTTAATTGATTGAATTCTGGATATTAATGAATCCTTGCATCTCTGGGATAAATTCCACTTGATACTAATGTGTATTGATGAATTCAGTTTGTAACATTTTCTTGAGGATTTTTGTATCTATGTTCATAATATTTGCCTGTAATTTTCTTTTTTTTTGTAGTGTTTTTGTCTGATTTTGCTATCAGTGTGATACTGGCCTCGTAGAATATTTAGAGGGATTTGTTTAGTAGGAGAGATGTTAATTCTTCTTTATATATTTGTTAGAATTCACCTGTGAAACCATCTGGTCCTAGACTTTGTTTTGGAGTTTTTGTTTTTAATTTCTGATCCAATTTTATTACTCATAATCACTGTTCATAATTTCAATTTCTTTCTGATTTAACTTAGAATATTATACACTTCTAGGAATTTATTCATTTCTTTTAGGTTGTTAATTTTACTGACATGTATTTGTCCATAGTAACCTCTTATGACGGAGAAGGCAATGGCAAGCCACTCCAGTACTCTTGCCTAGAAAATCCCATGGATGGAGGAGCCTGGTAGGCTGCAGTCCATGGGGTCGCTATGGGTCAGACATGACTGAGCGACTTCACTTTCACTTTTCACTTTCACACATTGGAGAAGGAAATGGCAACCCACTCCAGTGTTCTTGCCTGGAGAATCCCAGGGACGGGGGAGCCTGGTGGGCTTCCGTCTATGGGGTCACACAGAGTCGGACACGACTGAAGTGACTTAGCAGCAGCAGCAGCAGCAGCAACCTCTTATGATCCTTTGCGTTTCTGTGATGTCAGTTGTAATTTCTCCTCTTTAGTTTCGGATTTTGTTTATTTGGGGCTCTCTTTTTTCTTGATGTATATAGATAAAAGTTTATCAATTTTGTCAATCTTTTAAAAAACGAGCTTTCAGTTTCAGTGATCTTTTCTGTTGTTTTTTAGTCTTTATTTTATGTCCATCTGTTGCTTATTATTTGTTTACTTCTATTAACTTTGGATGTTGTTCATTCTTATTTTCCTAGTTCCTATACTTGTAAGGTTGGACTGTTTATGTGAGTTGTTTCTTGCTTCATGAGGTAGACTTATATCACTATAAACTTTCCTTTAAGAACTGCTTTGCTGCATCCCATAGGTTTTGGATCACTGTTTTTCCATTTTCATTTTTATTTCATAATCTATTAATTTCCTCTTGGGTTTCTTCAGTGGACCTATATTTTGTTTGTTAGTGTGTTGTTTAGACTTGATGCATTTGTGTTCAATGCAGCTTTTTCCCAGTAGTTAGTTAACTTCTAGTCTCATAGCTTTGTGTTCAGAAAAGATTCTTGATATAATTTCAGTCTTCATGTATTGAATATTTATTGAGGTTTGTTTTGTGACCTAGCATTTACTGTATCCTGGAAAATGTTCTGCATACATGTAAAAAGAATGTGTATCCTGCTGTTTTTGAATGAAATGGTCTGTAATTATGTATTAAGTTCATCTGGCCTAATATGTCATTGAAGTCTATTGTTTCCTTACTGCTTTCCTGTCTGTATAATCTGTCCTTTGATGTAAGTGGAATGCTAAAGTCCTCTACTATTATTGTATTACTATCACTTTCTCCCTTTATGTATGTTTATTTGTTTTATACATTTCGGTGCTTCAGTGTTCAGTACATATATATTTACAACTGTTGCATCTTCTTGTGGGACAAATCTCTTTATCATTATGTAATGACCTTCTTTGTCTCTTGTTACAGTTTTTGCTTAAAAGTCCATTTTGTCTTTTTAATTAAAATACATGATTATAAAATTATAATTTTATAATTCATAATTATAATGTATGTAATTATTTTAAGTTGATGATCTCTTAATTTGAATGCATTCTAATCACCCTATATTTTTACTGTTTCCTACGTTAATTTTTCTTGAGATCTTAATTTATATCTTTCTATTTCCTTAATTAATTAGTGTGACTATAGATGATTTTGTTTTGTATTTTAACCTTCCTACTAACTTTATAAGTGGTTGATCTATTGCTTTTATTGTATACTTGCCTTAACTAGTGAGATTTTTTCCTTTCATGGTTTTATATTTCTTGTTGTTCAGTTGGTAAGTCATGTCCAACTCTTTGCAGCCCCATGAACTGCAGCATGGCAGGCTTCCCTGTCCTTCACTATATCCCTGAGTTTATTCTAACTCATGCCCATTGAGTCAGTGATGTTATCTAACTGTCTTATCTTCTGCTGCCCCTTTCTCATTTTGCCTTTAATCTTTCCCAGAATCTGGGTCTTTTCCAGTGATTCACCTCTTTGCATCAAGTGGCCAAAATACTGGAGCTTCAGGTTCAGCATTAGTCCTTCCAATGAATATCTAGTGTTGATTTCCTTTAGGATTGACTGGTTTGATCTCCTTGCAGTCCAAGAGACTCACAATAGTCTTCTCTAATACCACAATTCAAAATCATCTAGTCTTTGGTGCTCAGTCTTCTTTATGGTCCAACTCTGACATCTGTACATGACTACTGGAAAAAGCCATAGTGATTTCTTTTTTGCTTAGAGAAGTCCATTTAGGACCATTTGTAAAGCAGGTTTGTGGTATTAAAGACTTTTAGCTTTTGCTTGCTTGTAAAATTATTTATTTCTTCTTCAATTTTGAATAGTAACATTGCCATCTGCAGTATTCTTGATTACAGGTTCTTCTGTTTAATCACTTTGAATATTTTGTGCCATTCTCTTCTGGCCTGCAAAGCTTCTTGTGAAAAGTCAGCTGAAAGTCTTATGGGATTTCCCTTGCATGTAACTGTTTGCCTTTTTCATTCTGTTTTTAAATATCTTTTTACTTTCTTTTTTTTTCCATTTTAATTATAGTGTATATTGGTGTGGACATCTTTGGGTTAATTTTATTTGGAACTCCCTGTATTCTCTGAACCTGGATATATGTTTCTTTTTCTAATTTAGAAAAGTTTTCAGCTGTTATTTTTTCAAACAAATTCTCTGCCCTTTTCTCTCTCTCTTCTTTTCCTGCAATCCTGGCAGCATAAGTTATTGTCTCAGATCACTTAAACTAGCCTCAACTTTTAAAATTCATTTCCTTTGTTCTGTTCATCTTGGGTGATTTTTACTGCTCTGTGTTTCAGATTGTTTCTCCATTACTTTCTATTATCTAATCCTACTGTTGATTTTTTCTAGTTTTTTTTTTTTTTAATTTCATTTATTGTATTCTTTATCTGTTTGGTTCTTTTTGTATTTTCTAATTTTTTTTTACATTCTCATTTGCTCATTTATTCTTATAATTCATTGACCATCTTTTTGATCATTACTTTGAACATTTTATTGGGTGGATTGCTTTATTGCACTTTAATGCTTTTTCTTATTATAAGAAGGTTTGTCTTATTCCTTCATATTTAACATGTTTCTGTCTTCTAATTTTGCCCAATTCTTTATGTTTATTTCTATTTGTTATGTATATTTTTTACATTCCCTGAGCTTGGAAAAAATGTCTAATCCAGGCTTCTTTCAAGTTTCTGCACTGGGACTCAGAGCAAGTGAAATTTTGCATGTATCCTTTAACATATCATTGACTGGGGGATTTTTCAGAAACTAATGCCCATGGCTGGCAATTTATTACATAAGTGAATACTGAAACATCTTTGATCAATAACGTCTGGGTGACAAAAGATGTATTAATAAGTCTCTGGTCAATAATTTGCTAAGAGTGAAATCTCTGTTTCATGTAACCCTCTGGATCTTCAAAACATGAACCTTGTTGGTTTTCAAAGTTGGATGTTATTTTGGTTCCTCTTCACAGTGCAGCACCCCTGGACTTGGGAGCCCAGTGTGAGACTTGGAGCCCTCACTGCTCGGGGCACACCTTTGCTATTGTGATACTCCTATTTGTGGGTCATCAACTCAGGGGTGTGGGTCTTGACTAGATGGCATCTCAAGCTCTCCTATTTCTCTCATGGCTCTTTCTTTATGTCTTTGGTAATGGAAAATATTTTCTGCTAGTCTTTGTATTGTTCTCATAGATAGTTGCTCTGTAAGCAATTGTGACTTTGGTTTGTCTGTGACAGGGAGTAATTTCAGAGTCTTCATACTCTGCAATCTTGGTCACCTCAGAGACTTCTTGGTCTCATGGAAAATGTATGTTTAACATTATGAGAACTGCCAAACTCTTCCTAAGAGATTGTACTGTGTTACATTCCCACCAGAAATGAGTTATACTTGCTCCAACTCCTTGCAGGCATTTGGCATTGTAAATTTATGTATGGCTGTGTGCACACATGTGCTTTTTTTCATCTGTTTTCCTTTTTCTAATGGCAGTCAGTGGTATTTCATTAAGTCTGGATGACTATCTAAAAATTTTTCCCCAAATTTTATTGGTTCTGTTTTGTGTTTTGTTTTTCTGTACTATGAGAGTGTGTTACATAATCTCAGCACTAATCATTGTCATACATTTTGCAAGTATTTTCTTCTAGTCTGGGTTTTTCTTTAAATTTCTGTTGAAGAGCAAAATGTGTTACTTTGATGAAGTCCATTATTGTTTATGATTAGTGCTTTTTGTATCTTTTCAAAGACATGTTTACCTAAACAAGTCACAAAATTTTTCTCATTTTTTGGCAACAAATTTTATAGCTTAAGTGTAACATTTATGTTTATCATTCCTTTTTTGGCATATAATAAGAAATATGAGCCCTGAGCAGAATTCTGAAGGACAAGATATATTGTTAAATCTTGGATCTTATATTTTTCTTGTATAAAACAATAAAAATAGTAGCAACTTTCATATTAAAACTATGGAAGCAACTTGAAATTAATTAATCTAGATGTGTTGGTGATTCAGTGGGGCTTTTTACATATTGCTTTGGAGTTTTTCCTTTAACATATGTGAAAGACAATGCCATTTTTTAAATAAATTTATCAAAGTCTTAACTAGTTTATGTATACTTCCAGAATGATTTTTTTCAGTTCAGTTCAGTCGCTCAGTTGTGTCCAACTCTTTGCGACCCCATGAATCACAGCACGCCAGGCCTCCCTGTCTATCACCAACTCCCGGAGTTCACTCAAACTCATGTCCACAGAGTCAGTGATGCCATCCAGCCATCTCATTCTCTGTCGTCCCCTTCTCCTCCCACCCCCAAACTTTCCCAGCATCAGACTCTTTTCCAGTGAGTCAACTGGTCGCATGAGGTGGCCAAAGTATTGCAGTTTCAGCTTTAGCATCAGTCCTTCCAATGAACACCCAGGATTGATCTTTAGACTGGACTGGTTGGATCTCCTTGCAGTCCAAGGGACTCTCAAGAGTCTTCTCCAGCACCACAGTTCAAAGGCATCAATTCTTCGGCGATCAGCTTTCTTCACAGTCCAACTCTCACATCCATACATGACCACGGGAAAAACCATAGCCTTGACTAGATGGATAGTATATTAAAAAGCAGAGACATTACTTTACCAACAAAGGTCCGTCTAGTCAAGGCTATGGTTGGATGTGAGAGTTGGACTGTGAACAAAGCTGATCGCCGAAGAATTGATGCTTTTGAACTGTGGTGTTGGAGAAGACTCTTGAGAGTCCCTTGGACTGCAAAGAGATCCAACCAGTCCATTCTAAAGGAGATCAATCCTGGGTGTTCATTGGAAGGACTGATGCTAAAGCTGAAACTGCAATACTTTGGTCACCTCATGCGACGAGTTGACTCACTGGAAAAGACTCTGAGGCTAAGAGGGATTGGGGGCAGGAGGAGAAGGGGATGACAGAGAATGAGATGGCTGGATGCCATCACCGACTTGATGGAGGTGAGTTTGAGTGAACTCTGGGAGTTGGTGTTGGACTGGAGTGCTGTGATTCATGGGGTCGCAAAGAGTAGGACAGGACTGAGCGACTGGACTGAACTGAACTGAATGATATTGGTAACTATGATGATGATGATAATCTTGTTTAAACTCCAACTATTCTATGTCATTCTAAGCATGTCTGCTGGAATAATCTTCCAGGCTGAAGCTTTAAACCATTCCATAATTCACTGCCTTCCAATAAATATCAAGTTCTCAACAGATGTCCACAGACTATAGCCACCTACTCTCTGTTTGCTGTACCCTTTTATAGCTTACTGTATTCACAAGAGTAGGACACGACTGAGCGACTGAACTGAACTGAACTGATTCACACCTAAATACGTTTCTTCTTTTCCTCCTTCTTTTCATTGTTGATATCCTCAAGCAATTGTAGCTTTCTAATTATACTGTGAGCTTTTCCAGGCAATCAAACTGTAAGGACATGGGGAATGAAAGTAGTAGAGCTTTAAACATTTATTACGGTGGTCTGGAGAGTTGGTAGTCTGATGAAGCTGAGGAGAATTTTGATTGCTACTGATACTTTCAACCTTTTGACTGATTTGTAATTTTTGTGTCTATTTGTTTCTACATCTTTAGATATGGGTTAATGATTGTGTTTTAGAAATGCTTTGATAGCCTTTGGTAAAAAGTTGTATATAAGTGCAAAGTGTTTCTGTCTTTCTGTTGATTGCCTCTTAGAATTTTGCACAGCTTGAGAAAATATGTCTTTTCAAGGCATTTTATCCTAAGCTAGCCGTTCTTCTCTATACCCTGGTTTTGAAGAAAAGCCTTCATTTTCAACAGTGGCTCTTTGAAGAAAATATGGACTGAAAAAAAAAAGGAACAGTAGTTTATCAGAAAGTATTATATTCCCAGTTGAAAAACGATTTTGAACAGGACACATAAATATTTCAATCACCTAAAATACCACATCGAAAACTGTCTGTGAGATCAATGCCTATTGAAAGAATCCAGCAAGTTCTTTGTGTGTGAGTCATCATTTCCTCCACATATTTTAAGATATTGTCCACAGAAACTTGTGTCTAGTGCTTACAAAGTTCCAATGGGTATAGATTTTATGTCAAATGAAAGTAGCATTGATGTTGCCAAAGTGTAATAGAATTTTGTTCTGTTAGCAAGAAAAGCAAGAATAGAATGAAAATAATCCTTTGACATAGGTAAAATAAATTAACTGCTTTATTTTTAAATCATTCTCAGATCTTATCTTACATATAATTTTCTTTTTAATCTTATAACTTCTTTGGTTCTCTTTTCTTTAGTCTTAGTTTTTCATTCTTTCTCACCACTGTTTTATTCACTTTTTCATTAATAAAATATAAACACTTCCTATGTTTTAATCCTAAGCTGCTTAATGAGTTTTCACTAAGTACTTTCAGAGCAGTTGTTTTCTTCGTTGTTTATAAAAGAATGAAGCTATTAATTTTTGAGAACATTTTGAGGTACAAAATTAAGTACAATATATATTATAATCTCTATATTGAACTGATGAGAGAGAAAAAAAAGAGAAATTATGGTCAATCTTAATCAGTTGCTATTGAGGTTTTAAGATTTTTAGTTTGGATTCACTTGCTTTATTCTATATCTTTCCTCAAAGGTGCCGCATTTTATTTTTTCAAGGAAAAGACCTTGATACTATTCTTTTTCCATTTAAAACACAAACAGGATTTAAATTTTTGGAGTGTCACCCTATCTGAATGTATAAATCCTTGAGATACTGTCAAGAAAAGGGAGGCTGGACTATCCATTTCTCACAATGCGAAAGAGCAAGTGGAAAAATACTCCTTATTTTGTTTTGCTGTGTAAATGCAAAATTTAACTAGAAAAGAAAGTCATGCTCTGTTAGGGATATTGCTCCATTTAGTTAGAAGCTAAGAAAATGGAGTACTTATTTTATACTAGAAACTAGTAATTGCAAAATGCTTTAACCAGTATGGGTCAACTTGAGAATAATGGAATGATGATAAAAGGAAGCTCTATAATTTCCTTCTCTGTAAATCGATTTGAATTTTTTACTTCACTCTTCAAAAATACTTCCAGTAAAATATGGTTTAACATGCCAGAAATAGATCTGTGTCTTCAATGGACTAATTCTATTCATTACATTATTGTTATTGAGCAATTACTAAGAGCCCGGTGATATGTTAGACATTAAAGAGATGAAGACTCAAAGTCCCCCTGCCTTTAAAGAGTTCATAGTCTATATTGAGAGAGTTAGGCAAACCAATGATCTCTACACAGTGAAGTAATTATTATAAAATAATATCCCCATGAAGCCATAGCATGGTGATTTCTATCCTGCTATGATTAAGTCAGAGATGTGATATAATGTTCAGTTCACAAGTGGAAATATTATCTCCCTGTAGTGGTGACCTGGGTTATCTATAAAGGGTTGGAATTCACCAGATTATGGCTAAAGCTATATGAAATAAATGAATTATTGAGATAATGATTAAACCAAGATTAAAGGAAGACAGAAAACATTAGTCATCCTGGGAAATTAAGAGAATAATGGAAAAGTACATGAAGAAACAGACATTGAGTACTAATGATTAGAAAGAGTAGGAGAACTGTTAGATATGAAAGGAGAAACTTTTTATTGTTGTTGCTAAAAAGGAGAAAAAAGACAAATGGAGAAAAGGCAGTGCATGGGAGAAGTAATCAATAAAGTTAGTGATGCATAAGTCAATTAGGATATACTCTGAAAGGCAACCAGTGGATTTATCATTTGGAAAGGTATATGTAGCCTTAAAATGAGCAATTCTGCAGATAACAAGGACTGAAAATTATTTAAGATAGACAGTTAAAAAGTACAGCCATAGGGAACTCACTTTCACTGAAGATATAAACAAAGACCAATAACACATAATTACAGAGGCAGTGCAGATATTGGCCAAAGAAACATTAAGAATTATCACAGCAAGTAAGACAAGAGGGGATTACAAGAAGGAGATATTGACTATATCAATGCTACCGATAAAGCTGAACTATCTTGAGAATAATCCCATGGATTTGGCAATTAGATAACTTTAATTATATGCTGATTAATGGGTAATTATTTGGTTAATGTTTATTTTCTCCATCAGATGGTAAGGCAGAAGCTCATTTTTTTTTTTTTTAAGGAGGGCATGGTACAAGTTTTTTTGTATGGTTTATGAAAGGGTTTCTAAGATAAGAGAGGCTTGATACCAATGATAGACAAGAGGAAGTAATTGAATAGAAAAGAAGAGATTGGAGACAGAAAAAAGTAATGACTCATAATAATGCCTTGAAGTCAGAGTGGAAGACGGGCTTTAGAACACTGTGACAGGATTAGGCTGGGACATGAAGACATGCCCAATGTTACATGTATTTGTTATTATTTTAAATATTGTTCTTTAGTTTATTTTGGCTTTAAATATATTTTAGCAAGTAAGCCGAATCTTAAACGATTACTGACTGACTGTGAAATTGGAAAATCCAGTTCATCAGGTGAAAATATACTTCTTCACATGTCAAAAATAATTTTAGGTCCTTTTCCTTAAAGTTTTTATATTTTATAAGCTTGCTACTTTTTATTGTTGTTCCTGTTGTTTTGTTTTGTTTTTGGAGCCAAGTCATTTCAGCATCTTCAAAAACAAGTAGACACCATTACACTAACTCTTCATGTCACTGAGAAAAATTTAAAGTTTGAAAGTGTCATTGCTGCCTACCTCACTTATTCTACAACTGAGAAAACATGCCAGGTGTGTGTGTGTGCTTAGTTGCTCAGTCATGTCCGATTCTTTGCAACTTCATGGACAGTAGCCTGCCAGGCTTCTCTGTCCATGGGGATTCTCCAGGCAAGAATTCTAGAGTGAGTTGTCAGGGCCTACTCCAGGGGATCTTTCTAATCCAGGGATCAAACCCAGATCTGCCACATTGCAGGTGGATTCTTTACTGTCTGAGCCACCAGGGAAGCATAAGAATACTGGAGTGGGTAGCCTATCCCTTCTCCAGGGGAGAATGCGATGTTTATTGTGACATACAGCCATTCAGACAAAACCCTGGCTTCCTATTCAGCAAGGAATAAGGTGAAACTATCAATAATGTGAAGTGATTGTGGTTTCTTGTAGTTGTTGTTCAGTCTAAGTCGTGTCAGATTTTTTGCAACCCTATGGACTGCAGCACACCAGGCTTCCCTGTCCTTCACTATCTCCTGGAGTTTGCTCAAACTCACATCCATCGAATTGGTGATGCCATCCAACCATCATCCTGTCACCCTCTTCTCCTCCTGCCCTCAGTCTTTCCTAGCATCAGGGTCTTTTCTGATGAGTTGCCTCTTCGCATCAAGTGACCAAAGTATAGTGTATACTACTCCTTATATAATTCTTTGAATTCCTTATTTCATAATTAATTCTTTAAAACATGAGTTTTTGATAGAGTTCTTGAGTGGGAGATGATCTATAATGTTTCAATTTGGGCTTAGTGATAGCTCTTACTATCTAAGAGAAATATTAGGTATGATATAGTGAAGATCAGAGTATTTGTGACTCTTAAACATGTGGAAGGGAAGAGACAGTGAATATGTACTATAAGTTCTTCCAGTATTTTTTTAAGTTGACATTTCAAAGGAATTTAAATTTCTAAAAATAGCATTCTGAAAGTCATATATTTGCCTCTAGTAATGATCTCATTGAAAAATGACTTAATTTATACACAGAATTCCTCAGCACAGTTATAAACAGACTCTTTTAGGTTATCAATTTCCTGGTGAAATAATTATGGTAACAGAATAACAATCTTTCCTTATCATATCTTTTAGAAAAAGTAAGCGTGTTTTACTGAAATCATGCACATAGCTGTGATTTGAATGGCAATATTTATCTTACCTCTGTGAAGGCTGATTTTCCTGACCTTTAACTCAGCAAAATTGAGTTAAGCATGTAGGGGACCTAGTTGAGATGCACAGTGGGTATTATTCAGCTGAGTAAGATGCGGCACCTGCCCAGGACTGGTTCAATCTAGTGCGAGAAGGGACTTCCATCTGAACAACTCTTATATGACACTAACTGTATTAAGGGCACGAGAAGAGCTGTGGTAGAGGGCTCCCCATGTTCCTCTCTTTGTCTAAACCAACTGCCTCAAGCAGCCAGTGTCCCTGAACAATTCGAGTCATTCAGTGGTTTCATTCTCCTATATCCTAAATTTTATCTCTCAGTTGGAAATCACTAATGCTGGCCTATAATCGTGATTATGCATTGCTTAGTGAGTGACTTGGAAGTCTTCTCTTGTGTCTATGTCCTGGCTCTGAGTAATACTGGCATAATGACTTGAGAAAAAGGCACACAACTCATTTCCCTAACATGATAGCCAGAATCGGGAAAAAAAAAAAAAATCCCCTAAAACTGCTGTGAGAAAGTATTGCTAATTATTTTCTCCCAACTATGTACTCTGTGAAAAAAAAAAAAAAAAGTAGGCTGTCAAGTCATAGAGTAAATCTCCTGTAAGTTACATGAAGAATAAATATTCTCTTTTGTGGTTACCATCTCTATTTTTAACCTCTAGTCTTAGACTAAATGGAAGGTTACCAAAGCCCATTATTGCAGTATTCTCAGATATAGACCTTTGCCAACAAAGGTCTGTATAGTCAAAATTATGATTTTTTCTAGTAGTAATGTATGGATGTGAGAGTTGGACCATAAAGAAGGCTGAGCGCCAAAGAATTGATGCTTTTGAACTATGGTGCTGGAGAAGACTCTTGAGAGTCCCTTGGACTGCAAGGAGATCCAACCAGTCCATTCTAAAGGAGATCAATCCTGGGTGTTCATTGGAAGGACTGATGCTGAAGCTGAAGCTCCAATACTTTGGCCATCTGATGTGAAGAACTGAATCATTAGGAAAGACCCCTGATGCTGGGCAAGATTGAAGGCAGGAGGAGAATGGGATGACAGAGGATGAGATGGTTGGATGGCATCACCAATTTGATGGATATGAGTTTGAGCAAGCTCTGGGAAATGGTGGAGGATAGGGAAGCCTGGCATGCTTCAATTTGTGGGGTCGCAAAGAGATGGACATGACTGAGTGACTGAACAACAGATATAGAAGACTAAGATATCTCTTGTAGGAAATGTCTTTTTTTTCCTGTTACATAGAAGAGTATTTGGCTTAGAAGCAGTTTCCTTTAGCATAAGTTACGAAAATGTTCTACCTAAACATTGGAATATCTCTGTGTTAAAGTATTTATAGAACTCTAAGTTTCTTTTAGAATAATCGAGGCAATAGGGAAGAAAGGAGGCTTTAATCACACAACCACTAGGATTATCATTATTGCTATAATTGAAAAATACAATTTAATTTTGAGCATTCTGGAAATCAGGACACAAGTTAAAGCAAGATAATAGTAAGAAATACATGTATCAATTACCAAAGGAACATATTACATTCCTAGCCACATGCCAAAAATCTTTTCTTGTGGAATATTATATAAGAATCAGTGGTCATTCATGATTTTACTGTAAATGAAAAAACAGTTTCACTTGGCAATTTTTGGATAAAAGTTTAAGACAACAAGTCTTAAGTACTTAAGAGTACTTAAGAGTTAAAGTACTCTTAAAAGTCTAATGATCAAAACTAACAATTTGTTCCACTTTCCTTTTCTATGACATACTAATTATCTGAAAACAATACATTTATGCAACTCCTTTCAATAGCACATACATTCATAAATATGAAAATTTTCAAACTGTAGTCTGTTTTCAGTAGAAAATTAACTTTTCTGAAATTTCTAAATCAATTGATTAATTGAATAATTGCTATTATTAATAATAAAAAAAAGAATATAAAAATATCCTCAATCATTGTAGCAAATGTTACAGTGATCCCCTCAGTATTCTTAAATACTCTTAGAATTTTAAGTCATATCACAAATTTTTAAGAGTCTCCAGAAGAATCAAACCTCAGTTGCTTCTAGTAGACATCTGGTCTTTTCCACTCCCTAAACTGACTTTCTTTTTCTGTCTCAATTTTCCATTCTCCCCAGTAAGTCTTGCAATTATCTCTCTAAAGAAGTAATGATACTCAAATCCTAGTCTCAGTACCTACATTCAAATCCTGGTCTCATTGGCTACTTTTGGGAGAAGCTAATCTAACATAATCATTAAATAATAAATTATATCTTTGCTAAAATATGTTTTATGGAAAGAAAGATATGTGAAAAAATAAAATTTACATAGATAAAAAATCCTCAGAAGGAATCTGGAGTATCAATTAATTTTTTTAAATGAATGTCAATTTGTCATATCTTGCCTCTTATTTTTAATATTTTTCTTATGAATCAAGTTTATGTTTTCTCTTAGTTATCTTGACTGTGGTAAAATTGATCTGAATTGCCATCACCATTGTGTAGAGAATGACAGGTGGGTAAATTGATGTACTATTACAGAGCAGGAGACAATTTAACTTTGAATGTCTTTCTCATAACTACATAATCCTTAAGATAGCCTTAAAGGAAAAAATAGTGATCCCATTCTTGGAAAAGTCTCAGTAATTCAAGCTTCCACCAATAGAATCATTATTATCAACTCTGACACTATTAGAAGGAAAATATGGTCACATAACTCTCCCTCATACCAGATTAGCAAATAGAAATTTATTCTGAGCAAATATGTTTGGACTTTTCTGTGATACAGATTGGTGAAGAGTGAGCATTTTCTTTTACAAATTCTAACATATTTATAAATGGCAATTTCTCCTCTTTGTCCACAGAAAGGCATTTCATTGCTTATGAATGGCAGGTAGCTCATCACATAGGAGTACCTTCCAGCTCCAGTTGCTAATTACATAGATCTGCCTTTAAAAGGATCAGGGAATTAGCCAGATATTATATTACTGTGTATTATATAACTAGGAAAATTTTGAGTAGATACACATGTGATTTCCACAGCTGCCTTGACAGAAAGCATACATTTCTCAAGAAAGGAACAGTGAATTAATTTTTTCTATATATCTCAAGACGTTTTTTCCCACTGAATGCTAAACATCACTTTGATCATATTAGGTAGTAGAAGTTAATTATTTTGATATTTTCCCTTTTAAAATGACTACTGATGATTTAAAATAATTTTTAATACTTTTACTTACAGTCAAATTGAACTACAGGGTACCCAGTAAATTTACACCCCCATCCCCAAACAACCAAGAAAGAGAAAAATTATAAAAGAAAAAAATGACATATATGATAGTGTATGTAAGACAATGAAAGGCTGTGATTTTAGGGAGAGAGGAAACTAAAAGTGAAACCCTGTAGTTTTACCTTGAAAGAGTTTTCCAGACAAGGATTTCTGGAATTGAGAAGATGCATTGAGAGTATATGGCAACAAAACCAAGTAGAATTTTATGGAAACATTGCCAGGTAGGAGAAAGCTGTGCAAAGAGAGAATTCTGGAACCCTGAGGAGAAGCCTACTGGCATAGTCAGTTGGATACTGTTGGATACTGTTGAGCACATATCTTTGAGGAAACTACCTAAGGAAACTTTCTCTCCTCCTCTCTTTACTTCCCTGTTTTTCTATGCTGCTGCTGCTGCTAAGTCGCTTCAGTCGTGTCCCACTCTGTGCGACCCCATAAACGGCCGCCCACCAGACTCCGCCGTCCCTGGGATTCTCCAATCAAGAACACTGGAGTGTGTTGCCATTTCCTTCTCTATGTCTCTGTCTTTCTCTGTGTGAATCTTGGAAAGGCTTTGTCAGTTATTATTATTATTCGACTGTTTCACTTTTTCTCTATTTTCCTGGTTCATTATTTTCCATTTATTTTTTGGAGCCTCATTTGCTCTTCTTTTTGTTTCTTCTTAAGATTTATGCTAAGATCATGAATTTTCATTGTCTTTTTTTGCTGTTGCTGTTTCTTCAGTATATGCATTTAGGGCACAGCTTTGTCTGTACTCTCTGAGTATAGATTTGACTGCATCTCACCAGTTTTATGTGTTAGATATTTTATGTGTCAAATATTTCCAATTTTTGTGATTTCTCCTTAGTTCCACTGGTTATGTGAAACTCTGTATTCTAATTGACAAACTGATTCAGGGTTCTTAGAATTACCTTTGATAATTATTTCCTGGTTAACTCCGCCAAAATCAAAGAATATCCTTTTCTATTATCAGTCCTTTTAACCCTACTGAGCACTACTTTATGGCCTTACATATGATCAGTTTTGGTAAATGTTATGTATACACTTGAAAAGAATGGTCATCTCATGTTGCTGGGTATGGTTTTCTATATATATCAAATGTAGTTTTTTTTCTGTGTATGTTTATTATTTTTTCTGCTTAGGTAAGTTATTGAAAAAATATTAAAGCTTTCTATTATTTCTATGGATGTGTGAATTTCATTTATAGAAATTAATTTTTCTGTGTGTGTTTTGAGGATATGATTTTAGGTATATAAAATATAATGCTGTTAATTGTCTCTTCATTATTACAAAATTCTTATTTTTGTTTTTTGTAGTAATTTTCCTTATAGTCTTCACTGTCTAACTACAGCTCTTTTAGTACACCCTTTAATATCCTGTGCTCTTATTTTTTCTGTATCTATCCTTATAGTTAAATAATATATATTTTAATATGTTTATATATATCATTTTTCTTTAAGCAAAAATAGTTGTATCTCCATTATAATGATCTCTCTTAGCCTATCAATTTTAGTATTTAATATATAATAATTTCTTACATGTTTGGGTTTATATAATCTTACCATTTATTTTTTGTGTCCTTTCTGCTCTTTGTTCCATTTTTATTGTTTAGTTTTTTAAACAACATGCTATTTCTTATTCTTTTAATTCTTTAAATGCTTACCCTGCATATTGCAATATGCTTCTTTCACTGATTAGAATATGTCTTTATTAATTCACATTTTCTGATCAATGAAAGTATTTAAAAATTCCCCTCCCACCTTTTACATTAATTCTTCATATATTGAACTACACACACATACACATATATGTATACATTATTATTACTGTACTAGCATTCAATATTTACTTTTTATATGGTCTAGTATTTCCCCTTTCAGAGCTTTTAATTCTTTCTACACAGTTTTATTATAGTTTAATTAGGGATTATTTTCTTTCTGTCTGAAGAATTAAGTTTGGTATTTCTTTTAGAACAAGTACCATGGCCTAAACTTCTCTGAGATTTTCTTTTTCAAACAAACCTTTACTTAGCTTTCATTTTTGAAGAATATTTTGTCCTAAGTACAGATTCAATTATTTTCTTTCAAACTTGTAAATGCCTCTGTCTGTTTTTTCAGCCTTACTGTTGTTCTTTTGAAACCAATGTGCCGTTTTTATTTGCATGTTTTAAAGATTTTATTTTGTTTTAATTTTTAGCAGTTTTTTATGATGTGCCTAGGTGTTATTTTTGGGTAGCCATATTGTGCTTCATAGAGCTTCCTGAATGCCTCAGATAGCTTGCTGCTTTTCATCAGTTTTGGAGAAATTCTCAGCCAGTATTTTTTCTCATACTTATCTCCTTCTCTCTTCTTGGAATTCAGTTATAGATATGTGAGACTTTCGTCATGCTCCATGTGTCTCTTAGTTTCTTCTCAATTTCTTTCTCTTGCTTGCTTCAGCTACATACTTTCTATGTGTGTTTGTATATGATTCTGTAGGTATATGTTTTCTCTCTCCTACTGTATTAAATTTGTCTATATCTTAAATTTTTTTTGTAATATACCTGATTTCTACTTTATTTTAAAATTACATTCCAAATTTCTGGTGAAAATGTTTCATCTTTGTGTTTATATTTGGAACATATTAAAAATAATTATTTTAAAATATATTGCCAATAACTAAAAAATCTGGAGCTTCTGTTGGTTTACTTTTGCTTTTTCACCCTCGAGTTTCTCAGTCATTTGGTCCTGTTTTCCAGTAAGTCTGGTAATTTTTGACTGAATGACAGAAGCTATGAATAGAAAAGTGTTGTAACTCTGAGTGATGTTATCTTTCTTCTTGTAGGTCATTAAACTATGTGCATATCACCTTCTCTCCATAAGTGATGATTTACTTCTGGTTTACTTCTGCTCCATAGGTGTTGCCCCTTTAGGAGTCTCCACTGAAAGTCTGAGGCTTTTTTTTTAGGCTCTCTTCTGTAGTGGTTCTGAACTCCAGTTTTCATCCTCCCAGCACCTTAAAACTGCTGGAATAGCTGCTTAAAACATAATGTCTCAGCAGCTATTCTCTGCTTTTTTTTTTTTTTTCTTAGAATTTGTTCTCTGAATTTTATTACTCAGCTAGTGCCTTAAGGAGAAATTTTTGACAGAATGCCATGCCAACTCATCTAAAGTTCTCTTTTACTCTAAAGATCTCAATCCCTCAAATTCATACTGTTCTGACAGCCACAATTTCCAATAATTTTCTCCACTGGATATTGTCTCCACAGATAGTCATAAATTCTAGACCCCATGACTCATGTTTTCTTTTTTTTAAATCAACCAAAGCCCTAAGGGAAAAGTGGGCTAGCAAGTTTGTAGCGTGTACCCAGGCAGTGATAGCTATGGTGACTGTGGTCAGATTCATGATCTCCAAAATAGAAGAATTCACTCTGGGATCCAAGACACAGCCTCAGCCACTCTGAGCTTTGTGCAGCAGAGATTTTATTAAAGTGCAAGGATAGAAAAAAGCTTCCAGTGGAAGCTGGAAGGGGGTGGAAAAATACCTACCCTGGCTAGTTTAGGTAGGGCACTATATACTTTTTAGCAGACTGCTAATTATAGATAAAAGAAATACCTCAATGTTGTGAAAGTTTTACCAGGCACCTCTCCTACAACATACATCTTGAGATAACATCAGAACAAGATGAACCAAGGGGAACATATCTGGACACAATTTCTCTGGGTGGGGTATATTGTATCCATATAATCAAAGGCATAGGTTTTTGAAGAAAAGCAGGTTCTTGAGTAAGATATATTGTTCCGTTGTGTAAACTTTAGCTCTGGGCTTAGAGAAAGTTAGTCTTCGGTGAAATAGATCATTGTCATAGTAACTCAGAGCTTAAGGAAAAAAAGTCTCATGTGACTAAGGTGAAGGAATGTAAAAAATGTTTGCTTCCTCCTCCTCAAGGGCCTTGGACTCCCTATCAACCTACCTAAGAATTAATTCTCTCAGTAGAATATCACACATTAATAAAATAGATCTGTTCTAACCTATTAGACTCCCCCCACATTTCACTTTTATACCTCTCCAATATTTTCTTTTTAAAAATTATTATTATGATAATATTTTTAAGATGAGAATTTCAAGGACATTTATGTAACTTAACATTAAAAAGTGGAACAAATATCTTATTTTACTTTATTCAGTTATTTATCTTATTCATGATTCAATACATTTAGTCTATGAGTTAGACATATCCATCCAAATTTTTTAAAGAAAAGTTTTCCTTTATATTTTTTCAGTAGACTTAGTCTCTCATTTTAGTTTTGATGCTGTGAGAGCCTTAGTACATAAAACTTTCAAAACATAATAAAAACCCTCAGGAAGCATGATTAAATTTTTTTTATTTTATCCTACTTGTATGTAATTCTTAATATGACATAATTGTGACTTAATGAGGTCCTGTGCTTTACAGTTCTTGAGATAATTCACAGCTTAAATACACATAACTATAAAGTATTATGTGAATTGTCAAAGGAAATAAGCATTTTTCATAATTTTTTGAAAAAATTGCAATGTGAATTTAAGGAATGTGATGTCAATTAGATTTATCCTGGCATTTCCAAAATGTTTATTTTCTCTATTTCCATTTTAATTACTGTTGTCATTTATTATGACTATTTTGTGTGTAAGATTTTAGCAACATAGATGTTTATTTGTTTTTTCTGTTATTTTCAATGAAAGTTCCAAAGCAGCTCTTAGCAGCATATATTTAGAGCCAAAGGTTAATATCACTTATATATAGGAGGATTGAGGCGAGGATAATTTGAATCACAAAATGTTTGTGTTGAAATGTACTCTATGAAACAATGGGAGCAGGAAAACAATGCCAACATGGTTTGCACAGTGGAAAGAACAAAGCCCAATTCTAAACAGAGGTTGCTAAACAAATCAGTCCCTATGCAATTAGATGGAAAAGCACTTAGCAGCAAGTGAAACTGAAAGACTAGCTGATAATCAAGTACAATAAAAGATGACTCAGTTTCAAACGTTTGTATACCTTGTACTGTTGCATTCAATTCCACATAGAGTTAGTTCCACATAGAGTTAGTTGATCATATGGAATTACACGTGATGAAGGAAGAATAAATCATTTCTGGATTTCTGACATAAAATTAATACTCATCTGCCCTTTAATAAAAGAACCCCAACTCTCTAAACATTTATTAATTAATCCTTAGTGAAATTTCTCTTACAAATCTTAAGGACTGATACATTTTGTCATTGTTATAGATATAAAATTGACATATTAAAATTTTTGGTTTGTTAAATATTTCTTGTTCCATTGTTCTTTTTAAAACATCATATTTCAAATAACAAACTTTTCTGAATCTGAAACAACATGATTAAATATGAATATATATTTCACTGCCTCCCCATTCTTTATATTTCTCTTGATGTAACACTGTTATTTCAGTTTTATAGGCTTACATCTATGAAATTTTAATCTTGAGTGTTTGTGTATCTATGTGTATATGACACACAGAGAGAGACAGTGAACGAGAGAGACAAAAAGACAGAGAGAAACAGCAGAGAGATCAAAACAAATCATGATTTTCAGAGCCCAGAGCAAAAAAAAAAAAAAAAAAGAGCAGCAGAAAACTATGCAGGACCCCTTTTTCAAAAGCTATTAAATGTCGAATTAAAATATATTCACAACCTAGAAGTTGAGAGTTATGTTTTATTTGGTGGGAATATTTTAGGGCTTCAAACCTGGGAGACAGAATTTCAAGTAACACTGAAACAACTGTTCCGAGGAGGCAGGGGGAAAAGTCATGTTATGCAGAAATTTGCAACTAGGAACAAGTAGTCAGAACATCAAAAGATTATTATTAATTAAAGAAAACCAGATATCTCAAGTTAAGGAATTTAGCACTTTCCAAGGTAAGGTGCAGTGGCTGTGCTTTCTTGGAGCAGCTGTGAAGAGATATCCCATGCCCAAGGTAAGAGAAACCCAAATAAGACTGTAGGTATTGCGAGGGGGCATCAGAGGGCAGACACACTGAAATCATAATCACAGGAAACTAGTCGATCTGAACACATGGACCATAGCTGAATGTGGTCCACTGGAGAAGGGAATGGCAAACCACTTCAGTATACTTGCCTTGAGAACCCCATGAACAGTATCAAAGGGCAAAATGATAGGATACTGAATGAGGAATTCCCCAGGTCGGTAGGTGCCCAGTATGCTACTGGAGATCAGTGCAGAAATAACTCCAGAAGGAATGAAGGGATGGAGCAAAAACAAAACCAATACCCAGTTGTGGATGTGACCAGTGATAGAAGCAAGGTCCGGTGCTGTAAAGAGCAATATTGCATAGGAACCTGGAATGTTAGGTCCATGAATCAAGGCAAATTGGAAGTGGTCAAACAGGAGATGGCAAGAGTGAACATAGACATTCTAGGAATCAGTGAATTAAAATGGACTGGAATGGGTGAACTTAACTCAGATGACCATTATATCTACTACTGTGGGCAGGAATCCCTTAGAAGAAATGGGGTAGCCATCATGGTCAACAAAAGAGGCCTAAATGCAGTACTTGGATGCAATCTTAAAAACGACAGAATGATTTCTGTTCGTTTCCAAGGCAAACCATTCAATATTACAGTAATCCAGGCCTATGCCCCAACCAGTAACACTGAAGAAGCTGAAGTTGAACGGTTCTATAAAGACCTATAAGACTTTTAGAACTAACACCTAAAAGAGATGTCCATTTCATTATAGGGGACTGGAATGCAAAAGTAGGAAGTCAAGAAACCCCTGGAGTAACAGGCAAATTTGGCCTTGGAGCACGGAATGAAGCAGGGCAAAGGCTAATAGAGTTTTGCCAAGAGAACGCACTGGTCATAGCAAACACCCTCTTCCAACAACACAAGAGAAGACTCTACACATGGACATCACCAGATGGTCAACACCGAAATCAGATTGATTATATTCTTTGCAGCCAAAGATGGAGAAGCTGTATACAGTTAGCAAAAACAAGACCGGGACCTGACTGTGGCTCAGATCATGAACTCCTTATTGCCAAATTCAGACTGAAGTTGAAGAAAGTAGGGAAAACCACTAGACCATTCAGATATGACCTAAATCAATTCCATTATGATTATACAGTGGAAGTGAGAAATAGATTTAAGGGACTAGATGATAGAGTGCCTGATGAACTCTGGACGGAGGTTCATGACATTGTACAAGAGACAGGGACCAAGACCATCCCCATGGAAAAGAAATGTAAAAAAGCAAAATGGCTGTCTGAGGAGACCTTACAAATAGCTGTGAAACAAAGAGAAGCAAAAGCAAAGGAGAAAAGGAAAGATATAAGCATCTGAATGCAGAGTTCCAAAGAATAGCAAGGAGAGATAAGAAAGCCTTCCTCAGCGATCAATGCAAAGAAATAGAGGAAAACAACAGAATAGGAAAAACAAGAGATCTCTTCAAGAAAATGAGAGATTCCAAGGGAACATTTCATGCAAAGATGGGCTCGATAAAGGACAGAAATGGTATGGACCTAACAGAAGCAGAAGATATTAAGAAGAGGTGGCAAGAATACACAGAAGAACTGTACAAAAAAGATCTTCACGACCAAGATAGTCACGATAACGTGATCACTGACCTAGAGCCAGACATCTTGGAATGTGAAGTCAATTGGGCCTTAGAAAGCATCACTACGAACAAAGCTAGTGGAGGTGATGGAATTCCAGTTGAGCTATTTCAAATCTTGAAAGATGATGCTGTGAAAGTGCTTTACTCAATATGCCAGTAAATTTGGAAAACTCAGCAATGGCCACAGGACTGGAAGAGGTCAGTCTTCATTCCAATCCCAAAGAAAGGCAATGCCAAAGAATGCTCCAACCACCGCACAATTGCACTCATCTCACACGCTAGTAAAGTCATGCTCAAAATCCTCCAAGCCAGGCTTCAGCAATATGTGAACCGTGAACTGCCAGATGTTCAAGCAGGTTTCAGAAAAGGTAGAGGCAACAGAGATCAAATTGTCCACATACGCTGGATCATGGAGAAAGCAAGAGAGTTCCAGAAAAAACATCTATTTCTGCATCATTGACTATGCCAAACCTTTGACTGTGTGGATCACAATAAACTGTGGAACATTCTGAAAGAGATGGGAATCCCAGACCACCTGACCTGCCTCTTGAGAAACCTGTATGCAGGTCAGGAAGCAACAGTGAGAACTGTACATGGAACAACAGACTCGTTCCAAATAGGAAAAAGAGTACGTCAAGGCTGTATATTGTCACCCTGCTTATTTAACTTATATGCAGAGTACATCATGAGGAACGCTGGGCTGGAAGAAGCACAACTGGAATCAAGATTGCTGGGAGAAATATCAATAACCTCAGATATGCAGATGACACCACCCTCATGGCAGAAAGTGAAGAAAAACTAACGAGTCTTTTGATGAAATTGAGAGAGAGTGAAAAGGTTGGCTTGAAGCTCAACATTCAGAAAACAAAGATCATGGCATCTGGTCCCATCACTTCATGGGAAATAGATGGGGAAACAGTGGAAACAGTGTCAGACTTTATTTTGGGGGCTCCAAAATCACTGTGGATGCTGATTGCAGCCAGGAAATTAAAAGACGCTTACTCCTTGGAAGGAAAGTTATGACCAACCTAGATAGTATATTAAAAAGCAGAGACATTACTTTGCCAACCAAGGTCCGTCTAGTCAAGGCTATGGTTTTTCCCGTGGTCATGTATGGATGTGAGAGTTGGACTGTGAAGAAAGCTGGTCGCTGAAGAATTGATGCTTTTGAACTGTTGTGTTGGAGAAAACTCTTGAGAGTCCCTTGGACTGCAAGGAGATCCAACCAGTTCATTCTAAAGGAGATCAATCCTGGGTGTTCATTAGAAGGACTGATGCTAAAGCTGAAACTGCAGTACTTTGGCCACCTCATGCGACAAGTTGACTCACTGGAAAAGACTGATGCTGGGAAAGGTTGGGAGCGGGAGGAGAAGGGGACGTCAGAGAATGAGATGGCTGGATGGCATCACCGACTCTGTGGACATGAGTTTGAGTGAACTCCGGGAGTTGATGATGAACAGGGAGGCCTGGCATGCTATGATTTATGGGGTCGCGGAGAGTTGGACACGACTGAGCGACTGAACTGAACTATGTATGTGAAGATGCAAGATTTTGTGCTAACTGACATCATTCCTTTCATATGTACCTCAGTTACCTGGGGTCAGTATCCTGGTTTTTTCACCTCTCATTACCTTCCCTCCCCAGCCCACCTACTCCTCAGTACTCACCATGGGAAGTGGCTGATGGCTGCCAGACAGGCATTGTTTTTCCAGGGCACCCTTCAGGCTCTTCAATTCACATTTGGAGGGCTAGAATGGCTGATGGCTAAGGCATCATTGTTGATTGACATGGTAGGAATTACTCCATTTCTCATAAGAATTTCGAGGTAACAGCAAAGCATTATCAAAGAATGGGTTCTTTTTAGCACAGAGTCATGTATGACTCTACAAGTTGCATTTCCATGTAACTGACTTAAAGGATAGGGTGAAAGAGAGAGAGAAGGGAGAATATGTGCATATTTTATAACCCCAAGGATTACTCTCAGGAGGATGTGCCCTAACAATGTGAAAGCTTATTTAGTCTGTATGCAGTTCAAGACGCAACAGTTAGAACCTAACATGGAACAACAGACTGGTTCTAAATTGGAAAAGGAGTACGTCAAGGCTATATATTTTCACCCTGCTTATTTAACTTATATGCAGCGTACATCATGTGAAATGCCAGGTTGGATGAAGCACAAGCTGGAATCAAGATTGACAGGAGAATATCAATAACCTCACATATGCACATGACACCACCATTATGGCAGAAAGTGAAGAAGAACTAAAGAGCCTCTTGATGAAAGTCAAAGAGTTCTAAGAGTACTAAGTACATCTGGTCCCATCACTTCATGGCAAGTAGACAGGAAAACAATGGAAATGGTGACAGAATTATTTTGGGGGGCTCCAAAATCACTGCAGATGATTTATTGACTACAACCATGAAATTCAGATGCTTGTTCCTTGAAAGAAAAGCTATGACCAACCTAGACAGCATATTAAAAAGCAGAAACATTACTTTGCTGACAAAGGTCCGTCTAGTCAAATGTTTTTTCCAGTTGTCATGTATGGATTGAGAATTGGACTATAAAGAAAGGTGAGCACCGAAGAGTTGATGTTTTTGAACTGTGGCATTAAAGACTCTTCAGAGTCCCTTGGACTGCAAGGAGATCCATCCAGTCAATCCTAAAGGAAATCATTCCTGAATATTCATTGGAAGAACTGATGCTGAAGCTGAAACTCCAATAGTCTGGCCACCTGATGTGAAGAACTGATTCATTGGAAAAGACCCTGATTCTGGGAAAGATTGAAGGTGGGAGAAGGGGGCAACAGAGGATGAGATGGTTGGATGGCATCACTGACTCGATGGACATGAGTCTGATTAAGCTCAGGGAGTTGTTGATGGACAGGGAAGCCTGGTGTACTGTAGTCCATGGGGTCACAAAGAGTTGGACACGACTGAGCAACTGAACTGAACTGAACTTAGTCTGACCAATTTTATGATTTGCATGTACAAATTAGCATTTAGAAGTTTAAGTGGGAGCAAATTACTCTGCATAAAATTAGAAGTTAGTAGGATTGAGGGGAGCAGAATAATTGAGAGAGATTAAGACACCATAGAGATTGGATGATACATAAGAATATTTGATAAAGGTTAGAGGGTTGGAGAGAAATATGAGTTTAAAAATTCATTTTATATATATATATATATATATTTTTGGTGGGGGAACACATACACACAAATATACCCAGTGACAGAATGGTCATGGGGGGATTTGGAGAAATTTGATCTCAGTTATGTTCAGTTCAGTTCAGTCGTTCAGTCATGTCTGACTTTTTGCGACCCCATGAATCACAGCATGCCAGGCCTCCCTGTCCATCACCAACTCCTGGAGTTCACTCAAACTCATGTCCACAGAGTCGGTGATGCCATCCAGCCATCTCATTCTCTGTTGTCCCCATATCCTCCTGCTCCCAACCCCTCCCAGCATCAGAGTCTTTTCCAGTGAGTCAACTCGTCGCATGAGGTGGCCAAAGTATTGCAGTTTCAGCTTTAGCATCAGTCCTTCCAATGAACACCCAGTATTGATCTCTTTTAGAATGGACTGGATCTCCTTGCAGTCCATGGGACTCTCAAGCATCTTCTCCAGCACCACAGTTCAAAAGCATCAATTCTTCGGCTCTGTTATTTTAGATTTTCAAAAATTTAGTCTCTCTGTCAGCTGTGTGTGTAACACAGTCTATTATCTCTACCTTGAAATCTTCAATACAATCTAATATGTATCAATCACAGGCTAACATTTGAAAATATAAGTAAGACATTTAAAAAGTCAACACGTTCTTTCCCCTTATGAGTAAATTGTTTAGTCAGAGGAAATTATCCCAAACTTCCTGTGATATGTATCATATTTCTTCTTGACTTTGCTTCGATCAGATTGCAAGCTCTATTATTTCATTTACAAAAAAAAAAAAAAAAGGACCATCTTTAATATAAACCCACAATAGAGGATTTTGTTAAATTTTACATTCTATGGTTTTTTCCTAAAAGCTTCAGATTATTTCCATTTTCAAATGTGAAAATATAATAGTAAATATGTTGTTGAAATATTTGGTACATATACCTGTCCACAAATTTTGGTATTATCTTTGTGTGTCCTAAATCCTTTACCAGTTGAAATTTATTCATTCAAAAAATAATATTAATATTTAATTTCTTGTTACAAATTAAATTGAAAACCAAGCCATTATAATTTTTAAACCACAATGATGGAGAAATGTATGTAAATATTTAGCATGTACTTTTACTTGCAATATCAATTTCCATTCCATGGTATTCTTAAGTGATGTTTTTTTTTTTTTTCACTTGGGTGTAACCTAATTGGGCAAATACATTTGAACTTTTAATAAACTATGTATGAACCTGAACTGAACTTTTTCTTATCTAGTCATTTATCTATTGTCATATACTGGTTGTATAACCTCTGCAGTTGTAATTATTTTCGCAGTTGTGTGTTACACAACCCAAAGGGTGTGGGTCTTGGCTACATTGTATCTCTATCCCTCCTACCCATCTCAGTGTGGTTGTCCTTTTATCTTTAGTTGTAGAAAGAACTTTTCTGCTAATCTTCTAGTCTTTCTCATCAATAGTTGCTCTACTAACAGCTGTAATTTTGGTGTGTCCATGAGAGGAGGTAAGGTTAGGGTCTTCCTGTTCTGCCATCTTGGCCATCCTCTTCCTTACTCCTTTTATGCTCAGGAAGTTTCAAGGTTTGAGGCATCTGCGCCAGGGGTGTTGTTGAGCCTTCTCAAAAACTTATTTTTCCTGGTTGTCGCACTAATATTCATTATAAAAACACTTCTACTACTAATTTTTATTTTCTAAAACTTTCTTAGCAGTTTTAAATATTAATTGTTCCAATAATCAGAATTATTGAGTCCAATTTTTGGGGAAATTAAGACTTCAATGGGAATTGCCCAAAATTTATATTTGCATAAGCAAAAGACACTATTAAAGTTGTGTAAGCAAGGAAAGCATTATCACTCTCCATCTATTCAGAGTTTCTGTTAGGGATCTGAATAAAAGTTTAGTTTTATTCTTTTATCTCATTGGCATTGTGAACCCCGTGTTAAAATCTGTAATAATTTAAAATACTTTTCCTAATGTAAAAATTATATATAAAACCACATAATATTTTATTGTATTTCATGTTATACACATTAAAGTATACCTATAAATTAAGTTATATATGTTATAGTTCATTCATTTAATCACTCAAATAATACTAGGTATTGAAAATATAATAGTGAATATGATATTTATGATATATTCAGGAAACAAAGTAGATACATACATTAAAAATAATTTTAGCTAATAATTAAGTCACAAAGGCTATAAACAGAGTAATTAAAAAACAGTGGTCTTTAAAAATATATCAAATATATATATATATATTAATTTAAAATTTTGTGTACACTTTTATAGAAGTGTATTTAAATTAATGTATGTATGTATATATATGTATATACTATTATTTCATTATAAATTTTATAAAACATATACACTGATATCTGACAGTATGTACTAGCAACAAATATAAATGGAAAATAGAATATTTATTCCTATATTTCAATGGCTCATCAATTTTTTCCTTCCCTTTATATATACATTTCCTACATCAGAGACTGACACAATATTTTGAATAGTGTGGTGTGGAAGTCTTTTCTCACAAGATGCTATTTAAGTTCAGTTCTGAAGAATAAAAATGTGCCACAGGGAAGCCAAGGAAAGAGATCTTAGGGATAAGTTATAGGAAGTATATGATGTGTGCTAGGAAATTTCACAAGGCAGGGGTAGGGTAAAGGCAATAGAGATTGTAAGAATGGAGGGTAGACAGACCACGAGGTATTTGCATCTTAGGGTTTATATGCAATATTTGGACTGTATAATAAGTGTAATGAAATAGTAAAGAAAAATTCTGGGTTTGAGAGTCACAAGTTCTGATGTGATTTATATTCTGTTTGATGACTCTGATCCTTGGGGAAGAGTACTTGTAGGAAAAATTAGAGGAACCAGGACTGAGCCCTGAGCTACTTCAACACTTACAAATGAGTGGAGAAAGAAACCTATAGAGGAGAGTGAAGAGAAATGATAAGCTGTGGCTAAAAAAGAAATACCAACATATATCGTAAAATCTGAAAGAGAACAGTATTCAAGAAAGCAACAGGGGCTGATGGAAATAAACCATTTATAGAAAGGTTACGATAAAGACAGAAAAGGATCCAATAGTCTTGGCAACATGAAAACCCTTGGCAGCTTCCTCAAGAACAGTTTCAATAGAGCTATGAGCTCAGATGGTAAAGAATCTGCCTGCAATGTAGGAGAACCCTGTTCGATTCCTGGGTGGGGAAGATCCCCTTGAGAAGGGATAGGCTACCCACTCCAGTATTCTTGGGCTTCCCTGGTGGCTCAGATGGTAAAGAATCTGCTTGCAATGCAGGAGATTTGGATTCCATCCCTGGGTTGGGAAGATCACGTGGAGAAGGCAACGGGCAACCCACTCCAGTATTCCTGCCTGGAGAATTCCATGAACAGAGGAGCCTGGTGGGCTACAGTCCTTGGGGTCGCAAAGAATCGGATACGACTGAGCGACTTTCATTTTCACTTTCGTGAGAATAGAAGTCAGATTGGATGAGTGTGAATAGAATGAATCATGGATCCAGTTTTGCTTTAGAATGTGAAAGATTCTCACTTTTTAAAATAACTATAGATTATTCCACTCTATGAATGTACAATAATTTATCTAATCAGTCAGGTATTGGTTGACATTCATGTTGTTTCCAATCTTTTGTTAACACAAGCATTGCTTGCAAAAATAGTTCTGCATAAATAGCTCTATTCATCATATGAATATACAAGCAGAATACATTTTAAAAATGGAACTATTGAAATGATAAACTGTGAGCTATATCCTAGTAAAACTATTAGAGCTTAAAGATAAGAATAATCTTCAAAGTTTCAGATAAATGAGATCAAAGGTAAAACAAACTGGCATGACTCTGGCAAAAGCAGAATAGAAAGCAAGGAAAAGCTCAAGGAAAGAAATTGTAAACCAAAAAGCTAAGCTGTCTTTCAAAGGCCAAAGCTATAGAAAAATTATTTTAGTCATATAAAAATTCAGAAATTCTTTAGCCATGAGTCCTTATTCAACAATCTACTAAAGGATGAATTTCATCAAACTATGACACGAATAGCAAAAGTTTGGCAAAAGGACTCTTGGTTTCAGTATTGTAGTACTACAACTCAGACAAAGCTGGTCATAAGGGAGAAAAATAACACATAAGTAGTATAAGAAAGAATAAAATATGTACATTTTGTGTTCTGACAAAGTGGGTATAATGCAAATAAAGAAAGAGAGGAGAAAGGGTTTGGAAAGAGAAATAGAGAATAGGTGATATGTAGAAGTCAAAGATCATATTAAACACTGAAAACATGTGGTAAAAGGTGATGAAATTAAGAGCATTTCGCTCCAGGGACAGTGCCAGGTAGGGAGTTTGACTGGGGCGGTACACCTGTCAAACGGTAATGCAGGTGTCCTAAGGCGAGCTCAGGGAGGACAGAAACCTCCCGTGGAGCAGAAGGGCAAAGCTCTCTTGATCTTGATTTTCAGTTGTTGACATTACTTTGTCAACAAATCTCCGTCTAGTCAAGGCTATGATTTTTCCAGTAATCATGTACAGATGTGAGAGTTGGACTATAAACAAAGCTGAGCACTGAAGAACTGATGCTTTTCAGCATGGTTTGGAGAAGACTCTTGAGAGTCCCTTGGACTACAAGGAGATCCAACCAATCCATCCTAAAGGAGATCAGTCCTAGGTGTTTATTGGAAGGACTGATGTTGAAGCTGGAACTCCAATACTTTGGCCACCTGATGTGAAGAGCTTACGCATTTGAAAAGACCCTGATGCTGGGAAAGATTGAGGGCAGGAGGAGAAGGGGACAACGGAGGATGAGATGGTTGGATGGCATCACCGACTCAATGGACATGAGTTTGGGTAAACTTCAGGAGTTGGTAATGGACAGGGAGGCCTGGCATGGTGTGGTTCATGGGGTCGCAAAGAGTCGGACATGACTGAGTGACTGAACTGAACTGAAATAAGCAGGAAGGTAACGACTAGAACAAAAACACAGGCCTTTCAAATATTAAAAGAAATGTAAACTATCATGAAGAAAAGAAAATCATTTAGCTATGAAAGTAAGTATCACCTAATACAGATAGTAATTGAAAATAAAGCATCACCACCTTATTAAAAAATATAACTGGGCTTAGTTCACCTCATAAAATAAAACATTTTTCAGCTTGACTCCAAAAGCAAAAAAAACAATGATATGTTTGTACATAACATATCACTTTGTACAATGATATGTACAAAAGACACTAAAGCAATGTTTCAGAATTTCCAAAAATGAAAGAATACAAAATATACCATAGAAATAAAAGTAACAAATTACAGATTTTGATCTTGGATCAGGCAAGTAAAATTCAATCCAAAAATTATTAAGCCTAAAACTGAGGGCTTTTAGATGCTAAAAGATACAATTTATAGTAAAGAGTTGTCAGTTATGTGTGTATAATAGTTATGTATCTATTTATCTCCTGTGAAGCATGACAATCGTCTCTATTAAGCAGAAATTACAGAAAATAAAGATCTCATAGCTAGACAGAAAGAGAGAAATACAAGTACATGCAATGATCATTGCAAGTCAGTTTTCCAGAAGCATAATATGAAATACAATAGATAATTCAAGTCTTCTTTTATTTCTGTAAAGTATTTTGTTGTTGTTCTGCCTAAAGATGATGTTTATATATCATTCCATGTACAAGTCAGATGAAATAAAAAAGAAAATAAAGGTATAGAAGGAAAACAGCAACCCTCCAGACCTCTCTAAACTCTTGTTTTGCACTGTCCTTCCATAATATAATTATTAACTTTATTGCCTGTCTTCCCCTACTAATGTGTTCTCCCAGTTATATCTTTACTACTTAACAACAGTACCTGGTATAATGTATGCTAAATATTGGGCTGACCAAAAAGTTTATTTGGGTTTTCCGAAAACTTCTTACAGAAAAACCTGAATGAACTTTTTGGCTGACCCAATAAGTATCTGCTGTATCTATTGAAAGACTAAAGGAAGGAGAGAATCATGTCTAATGCTCAGTGATACATTTTAATCCAAACTGAAACAGTTTTTCAGTTGATATATCTTCAATTTTGGTAAAAGAGGAGAGTGAAAAAGCTGGCTTAAAACTCAACATTCAAAAAACCAAGATCATGGAAACCAATCCCTTCATTTCATGGTGAACAGATGGGGAGAAAGTAAAAACAGTGACAGGTTTTATTTTCTTGGGCTACAAAATCACCGTGGTTGGAGATTGCAGCCATGAAATTAAAAGACGCTTGCTCCTCAGAAGAAAAATTATGACAAATCTAGACAGCATATTAAAAAGTAGAGACATCATTTTCCCAACAACGGTCTGTATAAACAAAGCTGTGGTTTTTCCTGTAGTCATGTACAGATATGAGAGTTAAACCACAGAGAAGGCTGAGTGCCAAAGAATTGATGCTTTCAAATTGTGGTGCTGGGGAAGATTGTTGAGAGTCTCTTGAATAGCAAGGGTATCAAACCAGTTAGTCCTAAAATAAATCAGTCCTGAATATTCATTGAAATAACTGATGGTGAAGCTGAAGCTCCAATACTTTGGTCACCTGATGTGAAGAGATGACATCAGAAAAAAACCCTGATGCTGGGAAAGATTGAGGGCAAGAGAAGAAAGGGGTGACAGAAAATGACATAGTTGGATAACATCACTGACTCAATGGACATGGTTTAAGCAAGCTCCAGGAGATAGTGAAGGACAGGGAAGGCTGGAATGCTGCATTTCATGGTGTTGCAAAGAGTCAGATATGACTTAGCGACTGAACAACCAATTTTCAATTACTGTTTTCTTCCATAACTGTATTTTTATCTCTCTGTTAGTTTTTTAACCGAATATTTTGTCTCCTGGATCCACTATGAAATTATATTTCTTTTCTTTAATTAGAATTGTTTTTATGTTTATATTGTGAGCTAGTGCTTCCATTTCATCTTCTAAAGGTCTAATTGTATTTTTATTCTTATAGTCATTTTAAAATTTATGAGGTATAATTTATACAATATCTGCTTTATGTATTTGCTTAATTCTAGTTAGTTTCCATGTGTGTGCAGTTTATCTCCTATATATTCTATATCATTTTTACTAAAGGACTCCTCTTATATTTCTACTAGCTATGCATCTGTAGGACATACCCTAGTTATTCAGTTTAGTTCACTTTCTTTTTTTTTTTTTTTACTGTGAATATTTTATTTAGTCGTTTGTTTACAACTGAACTCTGGGAATTCAAAATTAATATCCTTGCCCGTGAGCTTCTTACACACACCAGAAAATGTTTCCACCTTGTGCTGCTGAGCTTTGTCCAGATGGACCTTTATGGGTCAGCTGCCATCCAGCTTCAATCAGATTCTCTTTCCCATGATCTCACTTGGGAAAACCAACATATATACATATATTAATGAAGTATAGTTGACTTACAATGTTTCAGATGCACAGCAAGATGATTCAATAAGTCATGGGGTCACAGAGAGTTGGACAAGACTGAGCGACTGAACTGAACTGAAGTGAACTGAACTGAACTCCTTGAAAGGAAAGTTATGACCAACCTAGATAGCATATTAAAAAGCAGAGACATTACTTTGCCAACAAAGGTCTGTCTAGTCAAGGCTATGGTTTTTCCCGTGGTCATGTATGGATGTGAGAGTTGGACTGTGAAGAAAGCTGATCGCCAAAGAATCGATGCTTTTGAACTGTGGTGCTGGAGAAGACTCTTGAGAGTCCCTTGCACTGCAAGGAGGTCCAACCAGTCTATTCTAAAGGAGATTAATCCTGGGTGTTCATTGGAAGGACTGATGCTAAAGCTGAAACTGCAATACTTTGGCCACCTCATGCGACGAGTTGACTCACTGGAAAAGACTCTGATGCTGGGAAATGTTGGGAGCGGGAGGAGAAGGGGACGACAGAGAATGAGATGTCTGGATGGCATCACCGACTCTGTGGACATGAGTTTGAATGAACTGAGGGAGTTGGTGATGGACAGGGAGGCCTGGCGTACTGTGATTCATGGGGTCGCAGAGAGTCGGACACGGCTGAGTGACTGAACTGAACTGAACTGAACTGATAAATGCTTGAGAAAGAACATCAAAAGAGGAAAAAAAAAAAGAGAGAGAGAGAAGAGACTGAAACATTGAAGAATATAAACTAAATGAAATGGGAGCACTGAATATGAATTAGAAAAATTGAAACAAACTAAATAAAAGTAAAAGATATGGTCCAGTTGATTTGAAACATGACTGCCCATTGGAAACATATCTGGAGCTCTGGAGAAAAAAGCAATACTTGGTCATTTGTATTTTTCAAAAATTTTCAAAATATTTCTGATATTCATCTGGATTTTATTTATTTTTTATTGGAGGCTAATTATTTTACAATTTATATTGATTGGTTTTGCCATACATTGACATGAATCCACCCCTGGTGTACATGTGTTCCCCTTCTTGAACCCCCCTCCCACCTCCCTCTTCCCCTTATCCTCCCTCTGGGTCATCCCCGTGCACCAGCCCTGAGCATCCTGTATCATGTGTCGAACCTGGACTGGTGATTTGTTTCACATATGATAATATACATGTTTCAATGCCATTCTCCCAAATCATCCCTCCCTCGCCCTCTCCCACAGAGTCCAAAAGACTGTTCTATACCCCTGTGTCTCTTTGCTGTCTCGTATACAGGGTTATCATTACCATCTTTCTAAATTCCATATATATGAGTTAGTATATTGTGTTGGTGTTTTTCTTTCTGGCTTACTTCACTCTGTATAATAGGCTCTAGTTTCATCCACCTCATTAGAACTGATTCAAATGCATTCTTTTTAATGGCTGAGTAATACTCTGTTGTGTATATGTACCAAAGCTTTCTTATCCATTCGTCTGCAGATTAACATCTAGGTTGCTTCCATGTCCTGGCTATTATAAACAGTGCTGCGATAAACATTGGAGTACATGTGTCTCTTTCAATTCTGGTTTCCTCAGTGTGTATGCCCAGGAGTGTGATTGCTGGATCATATGGCAGTTCTATTTCCAGGTTTTTAAGGAATCTCCACACTGTTCTCCATAGTGGCTGTACTAGTTTGCATTCCCACCAACAGTGTAAGAGGGTTCCCTTCTCTCCACACCCTCTCCAGCATTTATTGCATGTAGACTTTTGGATAGCAGCCATTCTGACTGGTGTGAAATGGTATCTCATTGTGGTTTTGATTTGCATTTCTCTGATGATGAGGGATGTTGAGCATTTTTCATGTGTTTGTTAGCCATCTGTATGTCTTCTTTGGAGAAATGTCTGTTTAGTTCTTTGGCCCATTTTTTGATTGGGTCATTTATTTTTCTGGAACTGAGTTGCAGGAGCTGATTGTATATTTTGGAGATTAATTCATTGTCAGTTGTTTCATTTGCTATTATTTCCCCCCATTCTGAAGGCTGTCTTTTCACCTTACTTATAGTTTCCTTTGCTGTGCAGAAGATTTTAATTTTAATTAGGTCCCATTTGTTTATTTTTGCTTTTATTTCCAATATTCTGGGAGGTGGGTCATGGAGGATCCTGCTGTGATTTATGTCAGGGAGTGTTTTGCCTATTTTCTCCTCTAAGAGTTTTATAGTTTCTGGTCTTACATTTAGATCTTTAATCCATCTTGAGTTTATTATTGTGTATGGTGTTAGGAAGTGTTCTAGTTTCATTCTTTTATAAGTGTCTGACCAGTTTTCCCTACAGGTTTTTCTATTAGATCCTAGTTTGGTGATATAGAGTTCTATTATTTTTCTGTTGACCAATCCTGATACAATTGTTGTAATACTTACATAATGACAATAGTAAAAGTTATTTATCAGTTTTCAATATCAATAGTCAGACAAAAAATAAAAGATAATTACCATTGAAAGTCATAATGGGAACATGATTAACCTGGCAGTATAAAATAATTGCATACATTTGGGTGGAGGGGCAAGCAGAGTGATGTGGTAAGGGGAAGTGTGTACATGCACATCTTCATCCACCCTGTCAGTGTCAATTTTTTGGTTAGTGCATTTAATCCATTTACATTTAAGGTAATTATCAATATGTATGGTCCTATTACTGTTTTCTTAATTGTTTTGGGGTTTATTTTCTATAGGTCTTTTCCTTCTTTAGTGTTTCCTGCCTAGAGAAGTTCCTTTAGCATTTGTTGTAAAGCTTGTTTGGCAAAAATTCTCTTGAATTTTGCTTGTCTGGAAAGCTTTTGATTTCTCCATTAAATCTGAAGGAGAGTCTTGGCTGGGTAGAGTATTCTTGGTTATAGGTTCTTTTTTCATCACTTTAAATGTATCATGTCATTCCCTTCTGTCTTGGAGAATTTCTGTTGAGAAATCAACTGACAGCCTGATGGGAGTTCCTTTGTATGTTATTTGTCATTTTCCCCTGTTGATTAATATTTTATCTCTGTCTTTAATTTTTGTCAATTTGATTGTGTCTAGGTGTGTTCCTCCTTGCATTTATCCTTCCTGGGACTCTGTGCTTCCTGGATTCAGCTATTTCCTTTCCCATGTTTGGGAAGTTTTCAGCTATTATCTCTTCAAATATTTTCTCAGGTCCTTTCTCTCATTCTTCGCCTTCTGAAACCCCATAATGAAAATGTTGGTATGTTTAATGTTTTTCCAGAGGTCTCTTAGATGGTCTTTATTTCTTTTCATTCTTTTTTTCTATATTCTGTTCTGTGGCAGTGATTTCCACCATTCTGTCCTCCAGGTCATTTTTCCATTCTTCTGCCTCAGTTATCCCACTATTTACTCCTCCTAGTGTATTACTCATCTTTTTGTTTTTTAATTCTTCTAGGTCTTTGGTAAACATTTCTTGCATCTTCTCAATATTTGTTTTCATTATTTTCCCAAGGTCTTGGATCATCTTCACTATCATTATTCTGAATTGTTTTTCTGGAAGACTACATATCTCCACTTCATTAGTTGCTTTTCTGGGATTTTATCTTGTCCCTTTATCTGGGACATAGCTTTCTGCTTTTTCATCGTGATTACTTTCTGTAGTATGGTTTTTGTTTTAGCTGCTGTGAGACTGTGCCTCTTCTTGCTTCTTCTGTCTGCCCTCTGATGGATGAGGCTAAGAGGCTTGTGTTAAACTTCTTCATGGGAGGCACTGGTGGTGGGAAAAACTGGGTCTTGCTCTGATGGGAAAGGCCTTGCTCAGTAAAGCTTTAATACAATTTTCTGCTAATGGGTGGGGTTGCACTTCCTCCCTGGTAGTTGTTTGACCTGAGGTGACCCAGCCCTGGGGTCTATGGTAGGGTTAATGGTGAACTCCAAGATGGTTTATGCCAAGGGGGCCCTTCCATTGTTCCCATCCTTGTGGTGAGCCCCTTTCGATCCACACCTCCACAGGAGGCCCTCCAACACTAGCATGTAGTTTTGATTCAGTCTCCTGTGGGGTCACTGTTCCTCTCCTCTGGGTCTTGATGTGCACAAAATTTTGTGTGTCCTCCAAGACTGGAGCCTCTTTTTCCCTCAGTCCTCGGGAAAGTCTATAATCAAATCCCAATGACCTCAAAGGCAGATTCCTTGGGGATACCCAGTCCCTTTATCAGATCCCCAGGTTGGAAAGACTGACATGGAGTTCAGAACTTTCACAATAGTGTGAGAACTTCTTTGGTATTATTGTTCTCCAGTCTGACGGTCAATCATCTCAAGGGTATGGGATTTGATTTGATCATGATTGTGCCCCACTTACCATCTTGCTGATGCTTCTTCTTTGTCTTTGGATGTGGGGTGTCTTTTTTGGTGGGTTCCAGTGTCCTCCTGTCGATGGTTGTTCAACAGCTAGTTGCAATTTTGGTACTCTCGCAGGAGGAGATGAGTGCACGTCCTTCTACTCTGCCATTTTGAACTGGAAGCCCAGTTCACATTCTTTAAAATATAAAATATTATTCACTATACATTGGTGGTTTGTTAAAAAAAGGATTGAAATGAGTTTGAAAATTTTAGAAAATCAGAAGATTTTTAGATCAGAATTTTTGTTTATTATCACTTTATTTTCATTAAGCAATACTGTACTGCAAGTACATTATAGCAGAGTACTACACTCCAGAGTGAGGATATAAAATCAAATGAAAAGTTTGACTTTTAGTAGAGAATATGTGTTATTTATTAGATTGAAATCAATTCTCATTCTCATTACATCTGGTCTAGAGTGAGACTCAATGAGAATTAGCAATTTTGGAACATGTAACAGCTATAGACCAAAGAGCATTATGTTTGAGAGCAACCACATATACATTCAGGGGCCTCCCAGGAGGTACTAGTGGTTAAGAATCTTCCTGGCAGTGCAGGAGACAAAAAGACGTGGATTCATTCCCTGGGTTGCAAAGACACCCTGGAGGAGGGCTTCACAACCCACTAGTGTATTCTTGCCTGGAGAATCCCATGGACAGAGAAGCCTGCTAGGGTGTAGTCTATAGGGTTGTGAAGAGTTGGACATGACTGAAGTGACTTAACATGCATGCTCTTAGGTATTCAGCTTTGGTAAAATCTGTTTCCCAGACTAGGACATGGAAAATCTGATTCTGTGAGTTTGGATGGGTGAGGAAAGTTGTCCTACTTTCGGTCTCAGTGATTTGTGTTCTTTGTGTTGTGACTTGTTGAGTTAATAGTATATTGCTTTCCCCACTACAACTACACAGAGAAAGTAGGATACATTCCATGTTTGTTCATGTCAGAACTTCTGTGGTGTAGTTGTGATTAATGAAAAAAAAAAAAAAAAGTCCAAAGTTACAACTAAGCATTGGGCAATGTTTAGTGTGAAGCCCAAGAGATGTTATGAACAGGTAAATGTAAATCATTTCAGCAATTTTCCTTCTTATTTATGCCAATTAATTCCCACCTGAATATATGCATCTTTGAAGCTATTTTAAACCAGTTCGGCATTTCGTCTCAAAATTGCAAATATCAAATATCTAGCATTTAAATGTTACTTTAGCCTGAAACTATTCAATAAAAATGAGCTGCAGTGTAACTGCAGATACATTATGAATGACTGGCTTTGATTTTATCGGTCTTTTTGGTTTGTTTTATTACTGCATGAAGACACAAAAAACTTATTAAAATCAGGATGACTTTTTTCTGTTCCACCCAGATGTGCAAATTAGGCAAGTTTTTTGTTTTGAATCTACTAGCTGTGCTTCTTTTTTACTGATATCTTTAAAAGGACAGAGCACCAATCATTTTGTACCTGTGCTAGTAAAGTGGAATAGTGGTCATGATGTTCCCAAATCACTATCTGGTCATTAGCTTCTTAGGATTATATCATTCAAAGAGAGACTTTTCTTAACAAGGAGAAAGAACTACGACTGGAGTTTTATAATGTCTTCCAGGCGTGCACTGAGACAATCCTCAATGACTAATTATAGCTTGAGAAAGCAGAAAAAGACTGCCAGAAAAAATCCATGAGAGGAGTTAATTTGGAGAAGGAAGGAGTGCAGTTTGAAAGCATTTTTGTAAATTCCAAGCATATCTACTTGGACTCTTCAAAACAATCTCAGTTTTACTGATTTTAATGATAGGACATTAGTTAACAGAGGAGATAAAATTCTCATTTCATAACTGTAATTCCTATATTTGTATAATGTGTCCTTAAGAAGAAGTCAACCTACCTTCTTTAGGAAATTGTTAGAGCAATGTTAAAATATTAAAACCTATAGTTTCCATAGTCAAACAAATTGCATCTTAAAACTTATTCCCTGGGCTTCAGTGGTGGTTAAGATCTTTCACTGATGGTTCTGAAATTTTGAAGAAAGTATATGACCCAAGTCTAATTTTTAAGCATTTTCTTGAAATTGCTTTAATTTTGTTACATGTGTTTTTTTAGTCAAATGTATTTTGTAAATTTCTTTAATTTACAAAAAATTTTAAAAATATAAGTTAACTTGATCTTGTCAAGTGATAACAGGAATGCTGTGAAAACAAGTGTTTGCCTAGATCTATTGACTATATTTAAGTTACTTTTAGTAATGAAAATGCAGAACTACATTACATATATATCTCTAAAACTCAGACAATAATCACATTCTAGAAACAGATGATTATCATCAGCAAAATAAACCATAATGTTATCATCTAATGATCTATGTAATTTCTATGGAAAGCCTGACTGCTATCAATAGTACTTCTCTGGCAGCCTAGTGCTTCATTGCTTTCTCACTGCTCTTCCTGCTTCACTTTGACAGTGAGCAGTGTTTTATGCTTGTGTGAAACACTTCAAACATAAAAGAAAACTCAAAGAAAGATCTGAATGCCTGTAAAATAGTAATAGAAAAAAATGACTTCACAACATAGTAAAGCCACATAAATGGAGGAACAAATTTGGGGCAGTGAAAAACTAAAATTTCTGTGGCTGAAGAAGCATGAACTGTGGAAATCAAGTCAGACTGGTAGGATGAGGCTCAGCAAAGAAGGAACTCAAAAAAGCGGTGAAGGAATTGAGGAAGAACAGCAAGCATTTTTAAGAGAGCAAGCAGATAAAATGATATTTAAAAAGAATTTCTGTAATAATCAGTTTGAAAAAATATGTTAGTTACTTAGTCATGACTGACTCTTTGTGACCTCATGGACTGTAGCCCACCAGGCTTCTCTATTCATGGAATTCTCCAGGCAAGAATACTGGAGTGGGTTGCCATTTTCTTCTTCAGGGGATCTTCCCAACCCAGGGATTCTACCCAGTCTGCTGCATTGCAGGCAGATTCTCAGATTCTGAGCCACCAGGTTAAGTTAAACCTGGGAGATTAAATTAGGTGGCCACTGAACAAGAACAAGTCAAAATAAGCTTGCCATCACCCTGGTTTCTGTCCAGTGTAATGACATAGATAATTGGAAATAAGATGAAAATCAAAGAGTATCTAAAAGGAAAAGGGGTTATTTGGTTTCTATTAGGACATTGGGATAAAGAACAGGGGAAAATTAGAAATGACTCTGCAATCCATAGCTTTGAAGTCTGGGAGGCATATGATTGATAACCACATTAGTAACCATAAGGAAATTAGATGCTGGGTGGGAATGGGCTCAGGCTGAAATCAAGTTAAAAGGGCTCAATAGTGGTGAGCAGGTGGAAGTCAGAGATGTAAGGGTAGTTTACAGAGAACAGACAAAGGAAGAAAAAGATAAAATATTGCATATTCTTTACTACATTCAATTGTTTCTTACCTTTAGATTAATCAGGCATAGTCTGAATTACATTTTTTTTCAAAATGCAAATTGCAGAGGTTAGATTTCTTCTTCTACAAGCAACTGTCAGTTGTTTTCTTTAGCTAAAATCACACATTTATGTGATTTATAGATAAAAGGCAAGCTTTCAGATTGTATTAACTTAATAGTTTTTCTAGTTCATATATTAAGATTCCATTGTGCACTCAGTCTCTTCAGTCATGTCCAACTCTGCGAGTTGCAAAGCTACTTGACTGCAGCTTGCTAGGCTCCTCTGTCCACAGGCTTCTGAATTGAAACTTTAAAACTGTATAATGTGGATACAAATTGGAAAACTGTCTTATGGTTATCACTTTACCTATAACTCAATCAAAATGTTAAACGAATTTCAACTGTGGTTGAGAATTGCGAGTAAACAGTGGGTAGGATGAGAAAGGATGCTAATTTACTTTAAGCCACTTAGATTAAAATTAATACTGTTTTGCCAGCATAGGCCTAAACATATGAGAATTCATTTAGGAATTCAGCACTTGAAAAGAACTGTAATTTGCTCAAGACCTCTATTCATCCTTGAATTCTAATAAGACCCATTATCATAACTGATCACTTACTAAAGAACAGCGAAGCTAAAAACAACAACCAAAACCTCTCTGACTGGTTAGTGCTTTTATAGAAAATAAGTATTAGCACGATTACATATGGGAGAAAGTAACCCTGGATCAAGGTTTTAAGGGAGTGCTAGAACCATGGATCATTTATATGTGAAAAGATGTTCCTCACCCATACCTTGTCAAGGTATTCTGGACAGAATACATGGCGTTTTGAAGCAACTTTTTCCAGACTATTATTGTTATTACTAGTAATAGTAGTTTGTGTATGCTTCAGTTGTGTTCGAATCTTTGGGAGCCTATGAATTGGATCCTGCCAGGCTTTTCTGTCTATGGAATTCTCCAGTCAAAAATACTGGGGTGGGTTGCATTGCCCTCCTCCAGGGGATCTTCCCAACCCAGGGACTGAACCTTTGTCTCTTATGTCTCCTGCATTGGCAGGTAGGTTTTTTACCACTAGCAATACCTGGAAAGTCTATTATCTCAAGACCTTTAATAAGCCAGATGTATTTTTGGAAGTCCAGTACTTAAACAGATAATACTCTTGCTACTGTAAAATGAGGCTGGGAGCACAGAGCCTCCCCAGCTTTTGATGCTTCCAATCATTCAGCTCTAGCCTCTCTGTAGAGGCTCAGCCATGCCTAGCCTTTCTAACAGAAGGGCCATTTTCATCTCAAAACATTTCAGGATTGACTACATTGTAGTAGAGATACTTTTAATATTTATTGTTAGACCAATGAATTTTTATATTGAAAGTATTCCCAGGATTTTCTTAGTCCTCAGGTTAGACGGCAATGTACTGCAAATGAATGCCTTCATGAACAGCCACTGATTGAATTCATCTGATTTCCTATTTTCACAGGTACTTGGCTACCATGCTAATCTTTTAAGAATTGATATAAGCTGACTAATGACCCCAAATACACCCACATCCAATTCTGTGCAACCTGTGGATGTTACTTTACAGGCAAAAGGGACTATTGAGATGTGATTAAGTTAAGGATCTTAAATGAGGCTGTTACACTGGATTATCATGATGGGCCCTAAATATAATCAGAAGTGTCCTTTAGAAGAGGGAGACAGGAAGCTTGACAGAGGGGAGAAGAAGCAACATGATGCTAGAAGCAAGAGTTGAAGTGATACAAGAATAGGTCATGGGCTAAGGAATACAGATGGGCTCCAGAAGCTAGAAAAGGCAAGGCAAGGACACCTGTCCTAGAGCCTCAAGAAGGAACAGGCTTGGTGACACTGAGACATTAGCCCATTGAAATTAATTTAAGCCTCCAGAACTATGAGACAATCAATCTATATTGTTTTAAATCACTAAGTTTGGGGTTGCTTCTTATAGCAGCTATAGGAAACTAATACAATAATCATCAATATGATTGTGGTCATGTCATAATAAAAATAATAAGCATGTCTTGTTTATGTAACAAAAGGCTTCCCTATAAAAATGGTGATATATTTTCACCAGTAATAGTACTTTGCAACTTTTATAATGCTTTGCGATTATTATTTCATTTGATTCTCAAAACAATTCCATAAGATAAGCAGGGAAAATACTAATATACCGATTTTATTTATGAAGAAATTGACACTCAGGGAGTTTACTTGAAAAAAGTTCTTTGACTCTTTACCTAGTGTTTTTCCCTTTGTAAAATGCTGTTTCTAAGAAATGGCCCAGGAAAGTGTCTGTAACAAGCTCTATGGACCATATTTCTTTAGGGATATGCAAATGCTTCCCGAAACTAGGAAAATAGAAAATTCATCACCAAGAGAAAACTTTCTACCTCAAATTCATGTTAAATAGCAGGTTTATGGATTGGTAGATGTTTGGTCTTCTCCACATAAGAAAGAAGTTTGAAGAATATTCATGTGAATTTATATTAATGAATATGAATTTTATAATTTAACATAGAGTATAAATAAAGACTTATGAGATAAGACCCTAAATGTTTTTGAAAATAATCTTAAAGACATGGAAAGCTAAATAGAAAGAATGAAAAATTAAATTAAAATATTCACACAAATGTTCACGTTAATGAGGTTTTTATATATCTAGATATCATTCAAGGAGAGATATGAGTTTAGAAATTAGAATAAAAGTACATTTTTAGATGGTATTAAAGAGATTATAACTATGTCCAGCTTTATTTTCATGCTGTGTCTGCAAGCTCCTGCAGGGAAGATGATAATATGCATAAGACCAAAGCTTACTTTCTCATTTTCCATGGTCAACATGATAATTACTGTAAAGACAAACATCACCACTGAGGATGAATATATTCAACAGGTAAAGCCTACAGTATAAAGTCTATACTGTAGCTGTGCAAATGCCAACATCCTCAAAACCACAAGCAAATATTGATTAAGAATTTTAAGCTCTTCAAAGTATTGCTGGAACAAAATGGATAAGTTTGGGAACTTTTAGAGATTGTTGTTGCCTCAGGTGGGTTCCTGGCACTGAGTGATCCCATACTTCTAGAAAAAGGCAGTGCACGAAAGAGCTGAAAATGGTACAAGGCAACAGCTCAAGGAAACTTTAAAATGAAGGGTTAAAGAAAACAGTCTTTATTTCATGTTTTTGAAGGCAAATAGCTTCAGTAGAATTCCAATTTAATTTCAACTTTTACATCATGAATAAGAACTCATATTTTATTCTATTTCCTTTCTTATAAGTCATCTCTGAATAATATGTTACTGAAGAGAGACCAAAGGAAAGATGACCTTATTTGATAGAACATTATGGTAAGCTGATTTTGTCTGAATCCTTCATTAATTGGTTAAATCCAATATGTTATGTTAGATCTGGACACAGTATTAGAAACTAGCCGCTGCATATTATGCTGCTGCTGCCGCCAAGTCACTGCAGTCGTGTCCAACTCTGTGTGACCTCATAGACGGCAGCCCACCAGGCTCTCCCATCCCTGGGATTCTCCAGGCAAGAACACTGGAGTGGGTTGCCATTTCCTTCTCCAATGCATGAAAGTGAAAAGTGAAAGTGAAGTCGCTCAGTCGTGTCTGACCCTTAGCGACCCCATGGACTGCAGCCCACCAGGCTCCTCTGTCCATGGGGTTTTCCAAGCAAGTGTACTGGAGTGGGGTGCCATTGCCTTCTCCACCTGTACATTATACCGGAACAAAATAGAGGCCTAGAATGACGTATGGATGGTATCACTGTTCATGCTGTTGATTAGGTTAAACACCCAAACAACAAACTCAAAGGACCTTTAATATACTCAAAGGCAATTTGTTGGTAATTCTCCATTTAAAAAACAAAACAACTCATTCTATCTACTATTTTCTCTCAAAGTTTGATAGACTAAGCGACCGTTTCTCTCATTTGGAATACCACCATAGCCTAATACCTTTGTCTTCCATCATCTTCTCTCTTTTCTGTCTAATTTGTTCTCCTCATAAAGCCAGAGTGACTTCTTCAGAGTTCATATATGATCGAGTAATTTCCTACTGGAATGATTTCAATCACTTGCCACTGGTCTTAGAATGAAGACTGAGCTCCCTAGCTTGAGCCCTGACTGCTACTCGTCTCAACACTGGCCTCCCATTCTGACCTATTCTCCCATTCTCAGAGCTTTGTAGCTACAGCCATCTTCTGTGCATCCTTGTCACCTGACAAGGTTTTCCCTGCTTCAGTCCAGTTAGTTCCTTAGACCTCAACTCAAGCAAGACTTCCTATAGCAAGGCTTCGCTGACTTTATGGCTTAAAAAAAAAATTGTCACAGACTCTGATAGCGACATATGCCTTACCTTTATAACACTACTATTATAATATTACATCAATATGTGTGGTATAGACATCCCTAAGAGACTGTAAGCTCCAGAAAGGATAGTGGCATATAAATAGTATATATTAAGTTCAGTTTTATGGCATTTATATAAAGCAAAATTGTCAAAAATGTGGATACTTGAAAATCATAGAACAGTTTTTTTTGGAAAATAATCAAAAATTTGGATTAAGAAATGTTGCATGAAAAAAAATTATACATATATGTCTTAGCATCTATTTTATCTAACAATTTTGGTTTGGTTAATTTAACTGAAAAAAATCCAAATATGTGTAGATGCACAGCTGCAACAATAACAGCTAATATTCTAATCACAGGATGCTCTTCATTTTATTTTATTTTTTTTTAATTTTACAATATTATATTGGTTGGTTTTGCCATACATTGACATGAATTCGCCCCAGGTGTACATGAGTTCCCCTTCCTGAACCCCCCTCTCACCTCCCTCCTCCCTTTATCCTCCCTCTGGGTCATCCCCGCACACCAGCCCCGAGTATCCTGTATCATGCATTGACCCTGAACTGCAGATTCGTTTCACATATGACAACATACATGTTTCAATGTCATTCTCTCAAATCATCCCACCCTCACCCTCTCCCACAAAGTCCCAAAGACTGTTCGATACAACTGTGTCTCTCTTGCTGTCTCGTATACAGGGTTATATTTCCATCTTTCTAAATTCCATATATATGTGTTAGTATACTGTATTGGTGCGTTTCTTTCTGTCTTACTTCACTCTGTATAATAGGCTCCAGTTTCATCCACCTCATTAGAACTGATTCAAATGCATTCTTTTTAATGGCTGAGTAATACTCCATTGTGTATATGTACCAAAGCTTTCTTATCCATTCGTCTGCAGATGGACATCTAGGTTGCTTCCATGTCCTGGCTATTATAAACAGTGCTGTGATGAACATTGGAGTACATGTGTCTCTTTCAATTCTGGTTTCCTCGGTGTGTATGCCCAGGAGTGTGATTGCTAGATCATATGGCAGTTCTATTTCCAGTTTTTTGAGGAATCTCCACACTGTTCTCCATAGTGGCTGTACTAGTTTGCATTCCCACCAACAGTGTAAGAGGGTTCCCTTCTCTCCACACCCTCTCCAGCATTTATTGCATGTAGACTTTTGGATAGCAGCCATTCTGACTGCTGTGAAATGGTATCTCATTGTGGTTTTGATTTGCATTTCTCTGATTATGAGGGATGTTGAGCATTTTTTCATGTGTTTGTTAGCCATCTTTACGTCTTCTTTGGAGAAATGTCTGTTTAGTTCTTTGGCCCATTTTCTGATTGGGTCGTTTATTTTTCTGGAATTGAGCTGCAGGAGCTGCTTATATATTTTTGAGATTAATCCTTTATCAGTTGCTTCATTTGCTATTATTTTCTCCCATTCTGAAGGCTGTCTTTTCACCTTACATATAGTTTCCTTTGCTGTGCAGAAGCTTTTGATTTTAATTAGGTCCCATTCATTTATTCTTGCTTTTATTTCCAATATTCTGGGAGGTGGGTCTTGGAGGATCCTGCTGTGATTTATGTCGGAGGGTGTTTTGCCTACGTTCTCCTCTAGGAGTTTTATAGTATCTGGTCTTACATTTAGCTCTCTAATCCATTTTGAGTTTATTTTGGTGTATGGTGTTAGGAAGTGTTCTAGTTTCATTCTTTTAAAAGTGGCTGACCAGTTTTCCCAGCACCACTTGTTAAAGAGACTGTCTTTTCTCCATTGTACATTCTTGCCTCCTTTGTCAAAGATAAGGTGTCCATAGGTGCGTGGATTTATCTCTGGGCTTTCCATTTTGTTCCATTGATCTATATTTCTGTCTTTATGCCAGTACCATACTGTCTTGATGACTGTGGCTTTGTAGGAGAGCCTGAAGTCTGGCAGGTTAATTCCCCCAGTTCCATTCTTCTTCCTCAAGATTGCTTTGGCTATTCGAGGTTTTTTGTATTTCCATACAAATTGTGAGATTATTTGTTCTAGTTCTGTGAAAAATATCGTTGGTAGCTTCATAGGGATTGCATTGAATGTATAAATTACTTTGGGTAGTATACTCATTTTTACAATATTTATTCTTCCAATCCACGAACACGGTATATTTCTCCATCTATTAGTGTCCTCTTTGATTACTTTCACTAGTGTTTTATAGTTTTCTATGTACAAGTCTTTTGTTTCCTTAGGTAGATATATTCCTAAGTATTTAATTCTTTTCGTTGCAACAGTGAATGGGATAGTTTCCTTAATTTCTCTTTCTATTTTCTCATTATTAGTGTACAGGAATGCAAGGGATTTCTGTGTGTTGATTTTATATCCTGCAACTTTACTGTAATCATTGATTAGCTCTAGTAGTTTTCTGGTAGAGTCTCTAGGGTTTTCTGTGTAGAGGATCATGTCATCAGCGAACAGTGAAAGCTTTACTTCTTCTTTTCCAATTTGTATTCCTTTTATGTCTTTTTCTGCTCTGATTGCTGTGGCCAAAACTTCCAGAACTATGTTGAATAGTAGTGGTGAGAGTGGGCACCCTTGTCTTGTTCCTGATTTTAGGGGAAATGCTTTCAGTTTTTCACCATTGAGGATAATGTTTGCTGTGGGTTTGTCATATATAGCTTTTATTATGTTGAGGTATGTCCCTTCTATTCCCACTTTCTGGAGGGTTTTTATCATAAATGGATGTTGAATTTTGTCAAAGGTTTTCTCTGCATCTATTGAGATAATCATATGATTTTTATTTTTCAGTTTGTTAATGTGGTGTATTACATTGATTGTTTTGTGGATATTGAAGAATCCTTGCATTCCTGGAATAAAGCCCACTTGGTCATGATGTATGATCTTCTTAATGTGTTGTTGGATTCTGATTGCTAGAATTTTGTTAAGGATTTTTGCATCTATGTTCATCAGTGATATTGGCCTGTAGTTTTCTTTTATTGTGGGGTCTTTACCAGGTTTTGGGATTAGGGTGATGGTGGCCTCATAGAATGAGTTTGGAAGTTTCCCTTCCTCAGCTATTTTCTGGAAGCGTTTGAGTAGAATAGGTGTTAGCTCTTCTCTAAATTTTTGGTAGAATTCAGCTGTGAAGCCATCTGGACCTGGGCTTTTTTTTGCTGGGAGATTTTTGATTACAGTTTCAATTTCCGTGCTTGTGATGGGTTTGTTCAGATTTTCTATTTCTTCCTGGTTCAGTTTTGGAAAGTTGTACTTTTCTAGGAATTTGTCCATTTCTTCCAGGTTATTCATTTTATTGCCATATAATTGCTGATAGTATTCTCTAATAATCCTTTGTATTTCTGTGTTGTCAGTTGTGATCTCTCCATTTTCATTTCTAATTTTATTGATTTGATTCTTCTCCCTTTGTTTCTTGATGAGTCTGGCTACAGGTTTGTCAATTTTATTTACCTTCTCAAAGAACCAGCTTTTGGCTTTGTTGATTTTTGCTATGGTCTCTTTTGTTTCTTTTGCATTTATCTCTGCCCTAATTTTTATGATTTCTTTCCTTCTACTGACCCTGGGGTTCTTCATTTCTTCCTTTTCTAGTTTCTTTAGATGTAGAGTTAGGTTACTTAGTTGACTTTTTTCTTGTTTCTTGAGGTGTGCCTCTGTTGCTATAAACTTCCCCCTTAGCACTGCTTTTACAGTGTCCCAGAGGTTTTGGGTTGTTGTGTTTTCATTTTCATTCATTTCTATGCATATTTTGATGTCTCTTTTGATTTCTTCTATAATTTGTTCATTATTCAGCAGCGTGTTGTTCAGTCTCCATATGTTGGCATTTTTAATAGTTATTCTCCTGTAATTGAGATCTAATCTTACTGCATTGTGGTCAGAAAAGATGCTTGGAATGATTTCAATTTTTTTGAATTTACCTAGGCTAGATTTATGTCCCAGGATGTGATCTATCCTGGAAAAGGTTCCGTGTGCGCTTGAGAAAAAGGTGAAATTCAATGTTTTGGGGTGAAATGTCCTATAGAGATCTATTAGGTCTAACTGGTCTATTGTATCATTTAAAGTTTGTGTTTCCTTGTTAATTTTCTGTTTAGTTGATCTATCCATAGATGTAAGTGGGGTGTTAAAATCTCCCACTATTATTGTGTTATTGTTCATTTCCCCTTTCATACTTGTTAGTAATTGTCTTACATATTGCGGTGCTCCTATGTTGGGTGCATAAATATTTATTATTGTTATATCTTCTTCTTGGATTGATCCTTTGATCATTATGTAGTTTCCTTCTTTGTCTCTTTTCACAGCCTTTGCTTTAAAGTCTATTTTATCTGATATAAGTATTGCTACTCCTGCTTTCTTTTGGTCTCTATTTGCATGGAATATCTTTTTCCAGCCCTTCAGTTTCAGTCTGTATGTGTCCCTCGTTTTGAGGTGGGTCTCCTGTAGACAACATATATGGGGGTTTTGTTTTTGTATCCATTCAGTCTTTTGGTTGGGGCATTCAACCGATTTATGTTTAAGGTAATTATTGATAAGTACGACCCCGTAGCCATTTTCTTTATTGCTTTGGGTTCAAGTTTATACACTCTTTCTGTGTTTCCTGTCTAGAGAAGATCCTTTAGCATTTGTTGGAGAGCTGGCTTGGTGATGCTGAATTCCCTCAGCTTATGCTTGTCTGTAAAGCTTTTGATTTCTCCTTCATATTTGAATGAGATCCTTGCTGGGTATAGTAATCTGGGCTGTATGGTATTTTCTTTCATCACTTTAAGTATGTCTTGCCATTCCCTTCTGGCCTGAAGAGTTTCTGTTGAAAGATCAGCTGTTATCCTTATGGGAATCCCCTTGTGTGTTATTTGCAGCTTTTCCCTTGCTGCTTTTAATATTTGTTCTTTGTGTTTGATCTTTGTTAATTTGATTAATATGTGTCTTGGAGTATTTCGCCTTGGGTTTATCCTGTTGGGGACTCTGGGTTTCTTGGACTTGGGTGATTATTTCTTTCCCTATTTTAGGGAAGTTTTCAACTATTTTCTCCTCAAGTATTCTCTCACGGTCTTTCTTTTTGTCTACTTCTTCTGGGACTCCTATGATTCGAATGTTGGAGCGTTTAACATTGTCCCAGAGGTCTCTAATATTGTCCTCATTTCTTTTAATTCGTTTTTCTTTTTTCCTCTCTGTTTCATTTATTTCTACAATTCTATCTTCTAGCTCGCTTATCCTGTCTTCTGCCTCTGCTATTCTACTGTTTGTTCCCTCCAGAGTGTTTCTGATCTCATCTATTGCATTATTCATTGTATATTGACTCTTTTTTATTTCTTCTAAGTCCTTATTAAATCTTTCTTCCATCTTCTCAATCCTTTTCTCCAGGTTATTTATCTGTAACTCCATTTTGCTTTCAAGATTTTGAATCAATTTCACCATCAAAATTCGAAATTCTTTATCAGGTAAATTCCCTATATCTTCTTCTTTTGTTTGTGTTGGTGGGCAATTATCTTGTTCCTTTACTTGCTGGGTATTTCTCTGCCTCTTCATCTTGCTTATATTGCTTTGCTTGGGGTGGCCTTTCCCTCTTCTTACAGTTTGTGGAGTTCTCTTTATTGTGTAGTTTCTTTGCTGTGTGTGGGGTTGGACGGGTGACTTGTCCGGGTTCCCTGGTTAGGGAAGCATGTGTCAGTGTTCTGGTGGGTGGAGCTGGATTTCTTCTCTCTCCTTTCGAAGACAGTGGGCTGCTTTTCTGGGTGCCTGATGTCCTCTGCCAGTATTCAGAAGTTGTTTTGTGGACTTTACTTTGCGTTCAAATGTTCTTTTGATGAATTTGTGGGGGAGAGTGGTCTCGCAGTCTTATCCCTCCGCCATCTTGTTCCTTCCTCCCCAGAACACTGGATTCTTATATTCCACTTGGTCATGGAGTATCTCTTCACAGCTGCTCCAGCAAGGTGCAGCCGCTGTACCTTACCTTGGATGAGGGGTATCTCCTCAAGGCCGCCCCTCCTGCTTTGAATGTGGAGCAGCTCCTCTCGGCCCTCCGGTGCCCAAGCAGCCACCGCTTCCTGGACGTGGTACAGCTCCTCTCGGCCACCGCCCTAACCCTGGGCATGGAGCAGCTCCTCTCAGCCACGATTCTGCACATGGTCGGTTGCGCCGGAGCCGGGCGTCTCTCGCGTCTGCTCCGCTGGTGCCGGGCGTCTCTCCCGCTCTTCATTTTAAATAATCAGAATTCTCAATAGTAGAGAGATTTTTATTCCCAGTTCAATCAATCACAGCCTCTAATAACTCTAATAACTGCCTGTATCCTCTGATAGGTGAAACATTTCAAATAAGTAAAAAACTGACTTCCTCAGCCACTTTGGAACTTTGGTGAAAAATTATTTTTCAAGTATATCTTAAAATATTACAGATGAATAAAGAAAGTTGTAAAATATATTTTAATTCAAGGATAATTGCTTTACAATATTGGTTTGACTTCTGCCACACATCAATGGAATGATGATATTTTAAATTAAATTTTGTCAGCAACATTTGCTTCAGCTTTTCTTTCAAATCTCAAGACATTCAACATTTATTTTGTTTGTCAAGTTGAATCTGGAATACATCCACTAACTTTATCTGCAACATTATGCACTTTAACAACACAATCTCCCATTGTTAAAATAAGCCCTTCAGCTTATTAAAAAAATAAAAATATTCACACCATTCCAAGCATATTTTGCACAAACATGTTTGAGAGAGGCAGTGTGTTTGAGATTGTTTTCATCAGCAGAAATAATGAGTCTGTCTCATATGACACATTCAAACCTCCACCTTGATTCTAGACTGTTAGAGATAATTCTGGAAAAGTTTCCTACTTAATAGGCTGCTAATACATTTGACAATTTTGTGACATTTCTCCAAACTGTTCGTGAAAGATGCTGGCTCCCATAATTTCTTTGCAACATGTGGTGCTGATTTGAACACATTTGGGCAATAGATTTATATTTGCCATCTTGGCTGTTGTTGACCTCAGTGCTTTCACACTGTCAGTACAGATGTCACTATATTTTTGCCAACATCCTTTATAGTGTGTTAAAAACAGAGCCAAACACTAGCAAAAAACTCCCCTGTTGTCTAAGTGTACAGTGTTTAAATTAATGTATCCTCATTGCATTCATCTGCATGTACAGTAGAAAACAAGCAAATGGAAATCAGAAATATGTGTATTCTCATTCAATTGAACTGTAAACACAGTGGTTGTGAATCTCAGCCCATAAATTCAAGTGTACAAGGAACACAAATACTTATTGAACTCCCAATTCCCCATTTACTAAAGTGGAAGTAGCTTAACCAGTTATTTGAGTATTTTTTTCCTATCCCTAGAAGTGTCTCAGAGTTTCACGGAACTCATCCAATTTGAGCTCCAATATAGCTATGAAAATATTTTACATCTTTTTTCAGGTCCTGTGAATTGATATGTTAAGGCATAGGAATCTGCACACAGGCAGTGCATCTTACACACCAACACACAATTCCCAATAGTCATTCCCTTCTCAGATGTCTTCCTAGCTCACTGGAGCTCACCACAGGTCTTAGGCCTCAGGGTCTGTCTCTTCACTTATTCTCTGCTCCCATATTTTCTCTTTATTTTTTCTTCCTACCTGGGATAGCTTTTTTTTTTTTTAACTTTAGGAACAGCAGCTTAGGTTTCTCTGTCTACTTCTTAAGAAAGAAAAATCTATATTTTATAATGGCTATAATTTCTGAAATATTCATCGGCTTGGTCAACAATTAGGGTTGACCAATAGTGAAAGTGTTAGTCACTCAGTCATGTACGACTCTTTGAGATCCATGGACGTTATCTCACCAGGTTCCTCTGTTCATGGCATTCTCCAGGCAAGAATACTGGAGTGGGTTTTCATTTACTTTTCCAGGGCATCTTCCTAACCCAGGAATTGAACCTGAGTCTCCCACAATGCAGACTGATTCTTTACTATTTGAGCTATTAGGAAAGCCACATGATCATTAGTTAAACTTGACAAATGCCAACTACACTCGATTGGCTATTTAGCAGTAAGCAAAAAGACACAGTGTCTGCCTTCCTGAAAGTAACATTCTTATAGGAAAAAATTGAAAATAAATAATTTAACAATATTAATACTGATTTTTGATAATGCAAATTTCTAGGAAGATGGAGCAATATGAGCAGCAGATGGAAACAGGCTCTGTGTAAAAGTGATATTTGAACAGATGCATGAACGAAACAAACAGTTTGAAAAAAAAAATTAGTAAGTGCTTGGCCTTCATGTTTTCTGGACTTGGCTGGTTTAAGAATAGCAAAATGGCCAAAGTAACTGGAGTTAAGAGTGCAAAGGGAGGCATGGTCATAAGAAAAACCAATATGGACATAACAGTCTTTTTCTTCTTGTCCACCATCTCCCACTTCCACAGTCAGTGCAAGCCTGACTATGGGGAAAAGGTGGGGGGAAGCTGAACTAATAGTAGAAAGCAAAAGGAATGTAAACTAATTCCCCAAATGTTTTCTGGCCTAACAAAGATCCACATAATTTTAAACTTTGGACAAATGTATGGGTCTATTTCTCTATGATCCAGCGGATGTTGGCAATTTGATCTCTGGTTCCTCTGCCTTTTCTAAAACCTGCTTGAACATCTGGAAGTTCACGGTTCACATAATGCTGAAGGAACCAGAGATCAAATTGCCAACATCCGCTGGATCATGGAGAAAGCAAGAGAGTTCCAGAAAAAACATCTATTTCTGCTTCATTGACTATGCCAAAGCCTTTGACTGTGTGGATCACAATAAACTGTGGAACATTCTGAAAGTGATGGGAATACCAGACCACCTGACCTTCCTCTTGAGAAACCTGTATGCAGGTCAGGAAGCAACAGTTACAACTGGACATGGAACAACAAACTGGTTCCAAATAGGAAAAGGAGTACGTCAAGGTTGTAAATTGTCACCCTGCTTATTTAACTTCTATGCAGAGTACATCATGAGGAATGCTGGGCTGGAAGAAGCACAAGCTGGAATCAAGATTGCTGGGAGAAATATCAATAATCTCAGATATGCAGATGATACCACCCTTATGGCAGAAAGTGAAGAGGAACTCAAAAGCCTCTTGATGAAAGTGAAAGAGGAGAGTGAAAAGGTTGGCTTGAAGCTCAACATTCAGAAAACAAAGATCATGGCATCTGGTCCCATCACTTCATGGGAAATAGATGGGGAAACTGGAAACAGTGTCAGACTTTATTTTTTGGGCTCCAAAATCACTGCAGATGCTGATTGCAGCCATGAAATTAAAAGACGCTTACTCCTTGGAAGGAAAGTTATGACCAACCTAAATAGCATATTAAAAGCAGAGACATTACTTTGCCAACCAAGGTCCGTCTAGTCAAGGCTATGGTTTTTCCCGTGGTCATGTATGGATGTGAGAGTTGGACTGTGAAGAAAGCTGATCGCCGAAGAATTGATTCTTTTGAACTGTGGTGGTGGAGAAGACTCTTGAGAGTCCGTTGGACTGCAAGGAGATCCAACCAGTCCATTCTAAAGGAGATCAATCCTGGGTGTTCATTGGAAGGACTGATGCTAAAGCTGAAACTCCAATACTTTGGCCACCTCATGCGATGTGTTGACTCACTGGAAAAGAGTCTGATGCTAGGAAGGATTGGGAGTGGGAGGAGACGGGGAGGACAGAGAATGAGATGGCTGGATGGCATCACCGACTTGATGGACACAAGTTTGAGTGAACTTGGTGATGGACAGGGAGGCCTGGTGTGCTGTGATTCATGGGGTTGCAGAGAGTCAGACATAACTGAGCAACTGAACTGAACTGAACTGAACTGAACTGAACTGAATGGGTCTATTTGGATGATCAGTCTTTGGATTCTTTCTGCTTCAGATTACCTAACTATGGCTCTAATTTTATTTTCTGCCAGTTGATCCATATCACATATTTGTTGTGATGTTAGTTATCCAGAATTTAAATATCTTTTTTTTCCTATTTTTATCTACTTCTCTTTCACATGCGATGAGTTTAACTCTCTTTATCTGTTACTTAATTTTATTTTAATAATATTTAGCTACTTGCAATAAGCTAAAAAGAAGTGACGGTTGTGAATGTTTACATTCTTTATCGTATATTTTAAAATTACATGTAATTTTGCAGAGACCATAATATTATTATATAAAAGTGTATGCCATAAAATTGTTTTTGAATTCAGGAGCTATTAATCTTCCTTGGTGGCTCAGACAGTAAAAGTGTCTGCCTATAATGCGGGAGACCCAGGTTCGCTCCCCGGGTTGGGAAGATCCCCGGAGAAAGAAATGGCAGCCCACTCCAGTACTCCTGCCTGGAAAATCCCATGGACGGAGAAGCCTGGTAGGCTAAAATCCATGGGGTCACAAAGTGTAGGACAGGACTGAATGACTTCACTTTCACTTTCAATCCTCATATATGTAAAACACAAAAAACAGCTTATTTTGCTTTCTTGTCTTTGAGTGAGTTCCTATGAAAAATTTCAGGTTACTCTTTTGGTTTACATACTATTGTCAGTGTGATTGATAATGGTTGCGGAAACAGTCATTGAGAGTATAATAAAAGTTGTCCTTGGATTTTAAGTCTGCCTGATCCTATCACAGTCATTACTCATTGAAGTTTCAGTTCAGTTCAGTCGCTCAGTTGTCTGACTCTTTGCGACCCCATGGACTGCAGCACGCCAGTCTTCCTTGTCCATCACCAACTCTTAGAGCTTGCTCAAACTCATGTCCATCGAGTAGGTGATTCTACTGTTAAGATTAATTGAATAATTATTGTACCTCACTTGAAAATAAATAACATTTATAAGCATGGATTTAGATAGAATTATGTTTATTAAAATCATAAAATTTAGGTATTCTAAAAGTAGAGAAAAGCTCCAAAACCATTTATGATACATAATGCAACATTAGGATAAAATTATTTATATGTTCACTTATCACAATTTAATTCCTAAGAATATGTGTAGAGCTTTGCCTGGAATTAAATTAAACCAGTTTCATGTCTGCCATGAAAGAATAGTGATTTGCCAAAAGCTTTATTATAAAGAGTCATGTTCAGGGCCAAGTTTAAAGAATGACACGTGTAAAACTACACACTTCCTACTCAATGATTTACATAAAAAAATAAACATATGCTCAGAGATGATAAGAAAATTGTGTCTGGGTACTCTTGCCTAGGAAATCGCATGGACAGAGGAGCCTGGTGGGCTGCAGTCCATGGGGTTGCTACTAGTCGGACACAACTGAGCGATTTCACTTTCACTTTTCACTTTCACACATCGGAGAAGGAAATGGCAACCCACTCCAGTGTTCTTGCCTGGAGAATCCCAGGGACAGCGGAGCCTGGTCGGCTGCCGTCTATGGGGTCGCACAGAGTCGGACACGACTAAAGCGACTTAGCAGCAGCAGCAGCATAAATATGAGCCAAACTGCCATGGAAAATTAACAATAGTTAATGTGTTAACAGATGTTAATACTGACATTTGGATGTATGTGTAGTTTACTTATAAAGATTTAAAATACTCAAAGATATGTTTTAAAAATGCATATCATACATTAGTTGAATACTTGAAGTTCAATCAAAAATTTGAAACTTTTATTACACACAATTGGCAATAGAATAAAGGACAAAATGATCCATGAGCTGGCCTATAAAATCTAATCAACCTTGTACACAAATAAAAAAAAAAATAGTATAGGCCGAGTGAGAGAAAAACATTGATCAACTCTACATTTTTCAGAGATCCAACCAATTCCAATAGGCTCCTTGTAGAATCAGAGCCAAGGACACTGTAAAAACTGTTTGGAGAATCAGAACCAAGGACACTGTAAAAACTGCTTGGCAGAACAAGCAAGACCATAGGAAACAAGGAAACAAGGCAGAAAGCGTTAGCCCAGCTTATAGGAAATTGTAGGAAGACTGACTTAGACTATCATATATAATTGTGACATCTTCTGCTCAAGAAAGTATGACAGAGCTGCAGAAGAATGTTTTTAATAATTAGACAGAGCCATTTCTACAAAATGATAAATGATGGCTTCTTTAGATTCTAATGTCAGATTAAGATGGGTTTTCAGTTATGTCTCTAATTCATTTCAAGTCTATCACTAGAGTTCTCTTTCTAAAATACAAACCTAGTATCAGTCATCTGTGAAAACCTTTAGTGACTTTCTAATCCCAGTAAAATAAAGTCCTCTTTCTTTAGCATGGCGTCTAGATTCCACCACCAAGCTCCAGCATAAGGTTGTAATGATGTTTATAGTCGTACACTCTCTCCTCACTTGTTGTTTGTTTTGTTCAGGAATACTCATTATTTTCCAAAAACTTCTTGAAACTCTGGATATGCCATTCCCTCTAGCAGAAACCTTTACTCCCAATTAGACTTTACACCTCACTGAAATGATCTTGTGTCAGGAAAGTAACCTTTCCTCCATTTTCATCTCCAGTAACAGCCTTACATCCTTTGTCTGCAATGCTTACTTTCTGCTTTTTCCTTACTCATAGGAAAGAAAGACAGTCTTTACTCATAGGACTCCACTTTTTCTATAAGATCCGTGTACCCATCTTAAGAAAAAAGGACATTGCCCAGAATTCCTTACAATCAAAGGTGGCCCAGAATAGACAATGAGATATAAATGGGAGTACTTTGTGAGACTTCTAGGACCTTTGTTTGTCCTTTGCCTTTACCCTCATGACTATGAAACAAAGCCGTATGCTGAGAACAGTGAGATAAAAATACACAAGGAATCTGATGTTCTTAAGATGCTGTGCTTTCAGATTTCTTATTACACATGAAAGGATTTTGTTTACGAGATTGTTCAGCTACATTTTGTGTACTCTAGCATTCTAGTTACTTGTTTGCCTTTTTTGTTTCCTCCTCTGGAATGTAAATTTGTTTTAAAAAATATTCACCTTTGTTTCCACATAGTACAATATCTAAGACAAAGTAGGTGGTCGCTTATCTAAATAAGTGATTTGTCAATATCTAAGGCAAAGTAGGTGGTGCTGGTAGTGTGATTGCTACTGTAAAATTCTTTGCATTAAAAACATAGTGATGTCTCCAATCAGAAATAGATGGGTAAAAGTTTTACTAAATGGATGGAATGTGGATCAATAAATATTTATTAGGGGAATTATTGTTGCAGGGTAGTATATTTAACTTTTGTAATATCATAGGGAGGCCAAAAATCAAATGCCCTTTGAGCCATTGTAAGCCTTAGAATATGTAAGAGGATATAACTCTTACTTGACCTAATATGACGTGTTCTCCTTAATGAAAATGTCCATGAGAAGAAAATTGTAATGTTGCAGGACTCTCAGAATTTGGCAGAGGTATGAGACAGAAAGTAATTCTGTGAGGTTTCATGGCAATAATCTCAAATTATACAGAAAACCAGGAGTCCACTTCAAGGAAGGTGAAGTAGATGTGTTTTTTACCCCTTTCTCCTGCTGAGTTTAACTAAAAACCCTGAGTTTTATTTATAAAACAAGCATAAGAAAACTGACATGTGGAGATAAGAAGGTAGAGTGATTAAGGACTTCAGAAGCAAAAAAAAAAAAAAAAAATGACATGGTGGATTTCTTTTCACATTATATATCTTGGACCTGGAGCTGAAGAAGCCAGCAGCCTTCAAGCGCCAACTGGCACAGACAAAAAGATTCACCTTCGCAGCCACTACCAGCCTGTTCTCTTAAGCCAAAGGATAAGGAAAGAAGACTAATAAGAAAGAAAACAGCTAGGTGATAATCACTCTAAACGTTACACCTCACATAGAAAACACTATGTGCCGGGGGCAAGGAAGTCTTCTTTCTAATCAAAATAGGCCAATCTGGAGAAGTGATGTAGCAGTAGTGTGCCTCACAGAGCAAGTAGTACTGATATTACAAACATTTACTAGTACATGCGTCAGGTTGTGTGTATCTATTTTTTTTCACTTGCAGAAATTTCTCTGTACTTCCTCCAAAACAATTAAGTTGCTAGAAGCTGTAAAGGTGAAGTAGAGACCCAGTGGAATGCTGTTTGCTTTATGACACAATGAGCTCCACTTTAAAATAAGAAAAAAAATTTTTTTTGAACAATAAAATCATGATCTTAAAATCCCACCTAGCTTTGCAGTTTCTCTTTGTACCCAAGTGCATCAGAAGACTAAAAGTGGCATCTGATTTCCAAAAAAAATATGTGAAAACAGTAATTGTAGCATCCTAGTGAAAGTTCTTTTGCTTCCCGTAAGGCTTTTTGTGCTTTGCTTACTTTTAAAAACTGTTTTCTTCCCTCACTTACAGTGGCTAACAGAGACATGAAATAAAAAAAATAAAAGTGTGTCTGCTTTCTTGGATAAAGAGAGACCACTTTTTTTTTTTTTTTAAATCTTTACTATTTTCAATATGTTACCTACACGGTGACACTGTTACCAGTTGCTCTGCTGATACTAATTTCCAAAAGTCTTCTACAATTAGCTTTATAAAAAGAAAAAAAAAAGCCTAAAACTAATGTTAAATTTATGTAGCTCTCTGATGTTCTTGTCAGCTAGGTCAAGATGCTATGATAAAACCATACTAAAGAGTTAAATTATATGAGAAACTACTAGTCATAAATATAGTAATAAAGTAATTAATATTTCTTAATATTGTTCTAATCAAGGCTATGGTTTTTCCCGTGGTCATGTATGGATGTGAGAGTTGGACTGTGAAGAAAGCTGATCGCCGAAGAATTGATGTTTTTGAACTGTGGTGCTGGAGAAGACTCTTGAGAGTCCCTTGGGACTGCAAGGAGATCCAACCAGTCCATTCTGGAGGAGATCAATCCTGGATGTTCATTGGAAGGACTGATGCTGAAGCTGAAACTCCAATACTTTGGCCACCTCATGCGATTCTGATGCTGGGAAGGATTGGGGGTGGGAGGAGACAGGGACAACAGAGAATGAGATGGCTGGATGGCATCACCGACTCGATGGACATGAGTTTGAGTGAACTCTGGGAGTTGGTGATGGACAGGGAGGCCTTGCGTGCTGTGATTCATGGGGTTGCAAAGAGTCGGACACGACTGAGCGACTGTACTGAACTGAAATGAATATTGTTCTAGTTTGTAATATAGTACAAGTCTTCTATTTGTGTAGATTAATTTTCATTGACAGTAAGAAAAACTATTGGAAAATTCATATCACTATCCTATATATAACATAATTTCGGGTTTATATAATGTTTCTTTTCTGCAACAGAAAGATAATTTTTAGCTTTATCAGATAATTAATTTTAAAGATAATTCACTAGCTTTAGTTTTAAAGATAATTCTTTAGCTTCTTCATTACCATTTTGAAGAAGGAAAATGATAGTCTTCCTTCTTACGATTCTATTGTTCCAAATTTTTTTTCTTATTTACAATAGAGTCCATTGTGTTATGATTGTCTAGGCATTTGTTTATAATTGTTTGATCTTCCCTACTTACAAAAAGATAATATATTGAAAGCATTATTGTACTTTTCAATTAGCATGTAAATAAGGTAAAAGTCAGAGAAAAAGTTTTGCTCATAAATATATTTATTTATTTAGAAATAATGTGGTAATTGAAAACAAAATGTAATTCCATGCATCCTAGCAACTAAGGCAAAAGGGAAACAATATGAGTTACTTAAAGAATCATACTAGTTCTCCAGGGTAAAAATAAAGCTCTAATACTCAGAAGCATCTGTGATGTGAGTTTCCCAGAAACTATATATTATCTTCAAAAATATTTTTTGAAATCTATAGAAACATGTTTTCTATGGACTAGGGATTTTCTTATTTCATATTTAAGTGGATGAATGCCAAAACTTTATTCAGAACTATGTAATGTTAGAAGCAGAAATGAAATTATAAGCCTGATCTTTCGATTCTGATGTTGTATCCTGTTGATTGGATGCATTCTAGACTACTACTGTTCCATTTTAGAGAACCAGTTCAGCTTCCCTGGTGGCTCAGATGGTAAAGAATCCGCCTGCAATGTGGAAGACCTGGGTTCAATCCCTAGGTTAGGAAGATCCCCCGAGGAGGGCATGGCAACCCACTCCAGTATTCTTGCCTGGAGAATTCCCACGGACAGAGGAGCCAGGAGGGCTACAGTCCATTGGGTCACAAAGAGTTGGACATGACTGAGCAACTTTCACTTCCATTTTTCGGCTCCATGAAGCTGAAATAAATGGATATCATTTATAAACATTCTATCACCTGGGCCCTGGGACACTGAGGTAGGATGTTAATAAATAAATAAGGCAATTGGCTGTAGTAACATCATTTAGAAACTCAAGTGAATGTCCCTACATTTGGTTCTGTCTAAAATCACAGAAGAACTGATGCTAAAGCTGAAACTCCAATACTTTGGCCACCTCATGCGATGAGTTGACTCACTGGAAAAGACTCTGATGCTGGGAAGGTTGGGGAGTGGGAGGAGAAGGGGACGACAAAGAATGAGATGGCTGGATGGCATTACCGACTCGATGGACATGAGTTTGCGTGAACTCTGGGAGTTGGTGATGGACAGGGAGGCCTGGCGTGCTGTGATTCATGGGGTCGCAAAGAGTCGGACACAACTGAGCAACTGAACTGAACTGAACTGAAAATCCCTTTATAGAAAAATGGAAATTTTTATTTCATTGTTAATCAATGCACATAAAAATAAATCTCTCTTGGCAAAGTAATAATTTGCCTCAATATCTCACAAGTTTTGTTGAAAGAGAAAACATATCAAGAAGATATATTTGGGATAAAAGAAAAAGGTAACCAAAAATGGGAGTTATACTTGTGTGGCCAGTGTCATCTAAAAGAATCATCTGGGGTCTTATCTAGGTGAAAGTGAAGTGGAAGTGTAGTCTCATTGCTCAGTCATATCTGACTCTTTGTGACCCCATGGACTGGGGCCCACCAGGTTCCTCTGTGCATAGGATTATCTAGGAAAGAATACTGGAGTGGGTAGCCATTCGCTTCTCCCGGGGATCTTCCTGAACCAGGGGTCAAACCTAGGCCTCCCACATTGCATGCAGAGTCTTTACTGTCTGAGCCACCAGGGAGGCATATTGTTTATTTAAAATAAATTTCTGAATCTTATATTGAAAATTTCTGCTTTATTATGTTGGGTTGGGTTCCAAAGTCTGTAGTTTAACAAGGAAACCTTTTGGGTGACTCTACTAGATGTTTTCTATAGATTTCAGGCAAAGAGACAGACCATCAGTGGAAGGGAGACCAAAGACCAAGACCATTTTGGCAATCAGATGGATAGGCGATAGTTTCCACACATTGTGTATTGGCCAATCACAAAGACAGTCAATCTTCCCAAAGAAACGTTAGCCAGGGACTCTAAATATTAATTGTATACCATAGAGCATACTTTTGATATTGAGAATGTATTTAGCTTATTCAGTTCAGTTCATTTCAGTTGCTCAGTTGTGTCCAACTCTTTGTGACCCCATGAACCGCAGCACACCAGGCCTCCCTGTCCATCACCAACTCCCAGAGTCCAACCAAACCCATGTCCATTGAGTCAGTGGTGCCATCAAACCATCTCATCCTCTGCTGTCCGCTTCTCCTCCGCCATCAATCTTTCCCAGCATCAGGGTGTTTTCCAATCAGTCAGTTCTTTGCATCAGGTGGCCAAAGTATTGGAGTTTCAGCTTTAACATCAGTCCTACCAATGAACACCCAGGACTGATCTCCTTTAGAATGGACTGGTTGGATCTCCTTGCAGTCCAAGGGACTCTCAAGAGTCTTCTCCAACACCACAGTTCAAAAGCATCAATTCTTCAGTGCTCAGCCTTCTTTATAGTCCAACTCTCACATCCATACATGAGCATTGGAAAAACCATAGCCTTGACTAGACGGACCTTGGTTGGCAAAGTAATGTCTCTGCTTTTTAATATGCTATCTAGGTTGGTCATAACTTTCCTTCCAAGGAGTAAGTGTCTTTTAATTTCATGGCTGCAATCAGCATCTGTAGTGATTTTGGAGCCCAGAAAAATAAAGTCAACCACTGTTCCCCATCTATTTCCCATGAAGTGATGGGACCAGATGCCATGATCTTTGTATCTGAATGTTGAGCTTCAAGCGAAACTTTTCACTCTATTTTTTCACTTTTGTCAAGAGGCTCTTTAGTTCTTCTTCACTTTTGCCATAAGAGTGGTGTCATCTGCATATCTGAGGTTATTGATACTTCTCCTGGCAATCTTGATTCCAACTTGTGCTTCCTCCAGCCCAGCATTTCTCATGATGTACTCTGCACATAAGTTAAATAAGCAGGGTGACAATATACAGCCTTGACGCGCTCCTTTCCCGATTTGGAACCAGTCTGTTGTTCCATGTCCAGTTGTAACTGTTGCTTCCTGACCTGCATACAGGTTTCTCAAGAGGCAGGTCAGGTGGTCTGGTATTCCCATCTCTTTCAGAATGTTCCACAGTTTTGTGGTCCACACAGTCAAAGGCTTTGGCATTGTCAATAAAGCAGAAATAGATGTTTTTCTGGAACTCTCTTGCTTTTCTCAATGATCCAGTGGATGTTGGCAATTTGATCTCTGGTTCATCTGCCTTTTCTAAAACCAGCTTGAACATCTGAAAGTTCACGGTTCACGTATTGCTAAAGCCTGGCTTGGAGAATTTTGAGCATTACTCTATTTCATTGCTGATTTTCATGTATGCTTACTACGTGCCAGACAATTTTCTTTTCTTATGTGTTGACTTATTTGTCCTTGTAACAACCTCTGAGGTAGCTACAACTTATTCTCCTCTTACAGTAGTTGGACAAGTTATGTATCTTACTGTGGCTCGGAGCTGATAAATTTGAGAGTTGTGGTTTTGTACTAATCGTCCCAGGTGGCACTAGTGGTAAAGAATGTGCCTGCCAATTCAGGAGACATGGGTTCAATCCCTGGGTTGGGAAGATTTCCTGGAGAAAGAAATGGCAACCCATGCCAGTATTCTTGCCTGGGAAATCCCATGGACATGGGAGCAGGCTACAGTTCATGGGGTCACAAAGTGTCAGACAGGACTTAGCAACTAAACAACAACAAATCCTTGAGAAAGTCTTAAGTTTGAGGACTTCATGATATCATAGGATACTTCTATGGGAGTTAGTAACTGTTGTGAAAATCTCATTGTCATTTTATTATTGAGAAAACAAACAAACAAAAAAAAACAGAAGTAAAAATAAAATAAAATAAAGGGAAAATTAAAGGACTTGAAATATGCAGGGGAAAAAATAACTAAAAAGGCATGCAAAAGCTAATGAGGTGAAATGACCTAGTTACAAAATCAGCAAAACAAAGATTGATAGACTCTGTTTGTTTTTTGCCAAAAGCAATAAGTGAGTAGGTAGATTAAAAATAAGACCAAAAGATATCAGCTAGAATTGTTCTGATATTATATAGTGAAATGAAAATCTCCATAAATGTTATAGTTCCACAGATATTTTTGGGTCAGGTTCACTGTATCAAGGCTTCAGATAGTTTTGATGTATATATTTGACACATTTTATCAATTTGTACTGTTTTCAAGCACTTCAATCTGATGTAGGTTAATCATAGCAATTAAAAATTTTTATAAAGGGATTTCACATTTTGAGCCCTACATAATACAGGAAAATTTTTGTACAATTGTAGATTAAGAACATTTTTAAATGCACCTTAAATTTTAAATATGTGACCCAGGATTACTTTTGATATATCTAAAAGAGATTAAAACTTCTACTCTTTGGTATTGATTTGTCATTTAATCACCATGACAGAAGAAAACCAAACAAAAAGAAAACTGTAATAGAATGAAGAACAAGATGCTAATTCTCCAGATAGCTTCCTCCTTTTATTTATTTATTTTTTGTAAATACAAATGCATTTTATTTATTTTTTTAAATTTATTTTATTGGAGGCAAGTTACATTAATATATTGGTTGGTTTTGCCATACATTGACATGAATCCGCCCCGGGTATACATGTGTTCCCTTTCTTGAACCCCCCTCCCACCTCCCTCTTCCCCACAGAAGCCTTATTTTCTTTCTTTTTCAATTTGAAGCTATCATTTAATGGAATAGTTTGTTGGTGGGTAAATTAAAACTTCATTATGAAAATTTAAAAATGTAGTTTGTTCAAATACAAATGAAACATTTCCAAACTAATATATATTCAAGAAAATACTTTGTTTCTTCTTAAAGATCATCTTTTTATTTCAGTTCAGTTCAGTTCAGTCGCTCAGTCGTGTCCGACTCTCCGTGACCCCATGAATCACAGCACACCAGGCCTCCCTGTGCATCACCAACTCCCGGAGTTCACTCAAACTCATGTCCACAGAGTCGGTGATGCCATCCAGCCATCTCATTCTCAGTCGTCCCCTTCTCCTCCCGCCCCCAACCTTTCCCAGCATCAGAGTCTTTTCCAGTGAGTCAACTCGTCGCATAAGGTGGCCAAAGTATTGCAGTTTCAGCTTTAGCATCAGTCCTTCCAATGAACACCCAGGATTGATCTTCCTTAGAATGGACTGGTTGGATCTCCTTGTGGTACAAGGGACTCTCAAGAGTCTTCTCCAACACCACAGTTCAAAAGCATTAATTCTTCGGCGATCAGCTTTCTTCACAGTCCAACTCTCACATCCATACATGACCACAGGAAAAACCATAGCCTTGACTAGACGGACCTTGGCTGGCAAAGTAATGTCTCTGCTTTTTAATATATTATCAAGGTTGGTCATAACTTTCCTTCCAAGGAGTAAGCGTCTTTTAATTTCATGGCTGCAATCAGCATCTGCAGTGATTTTGGAGCCCAAAAAATAAAGTCTGACACTGTTTCCACTGTTTTTCCATCTATTTCCCATGAAGTGATGGGACCAGATGCCATGATCTTTGTTTTCTGAATGTTGAGCTTCAAGCCAACCTTTTCACTCTCCTCTTTCACTTTCATCAAGAGGCTTTTGAGTTCCTCTTCACTTTCTTTTTATTTAGTTACTGAAAAATGACTTTATGTCACCGTACGTAAATAAAATTGACTCCAGTTTCCAAATTCTTAAATTTCCAATTTAAGCAAAGTAAAATCTCTGTTCACTTTTTTTTTTAGCAGTTACTTAGCAATGCATAACTTTTGGTCTGTTTGTTAAGGCCAGCTTTAGATTTTGAACTTTGTTATACAGATAACAGATCCCAGTCATTGTATTATTTAATATTTCTCACATTTCAGCTACATATTTTTGTAAAGCTTGAGACAAATTATGTTTAAAAATATCATTCCAGTAACATGATTTATAAATATTAAAAAAGAAAAAAAAATATCCCCAAACATTAAGGGTTAAACTAACTGTAACATATTTGAGAGTCATTTAGGCTATTTATTTTAGGGGATGAAAGAAGTCCTTCTTTTGATAGTCATTCTTTTGAGAAGGTAATTTAAACTATTCAGTCAAGATCAAATAAAGCAATATTTAATTATAAAAATTATGCAAGGCAGATATTCATTTAAAGATAAGTTTCCTTGTAAGTCAACAATGATAATATTCTCTTCTGTAAGACAGGGAACAAAACATTTCTTCAGATATGAACACTTTATTTTTAATTTTTAAACTACAAAATGTCACTGGAAAAAGGTTTTCACCCAATTACAGAAGACACAAATGGCAGGACTAAGGGAGTTGTTGCCTTGAGAGGGGTTGGCTTTGAACCATTCTGCAGTTCATTATCCTCTAATCAAGCAGTCAAGTTTCCTCACCTCTCGAATTCACATTCTGTTTATTAGCATTTAAGTACATTAATTGGTTACACTGCAATTTCTGGCTAGACCCATACCGAAGAAAGAACTGTTACTGATGGCTCATTCACAGTTTTATTCCCTTTTGTGTAGTTGGCTAAGAGATTCCCTCCAGATTTCTCTATCATCACCTACACAGCTCTCCCACTGGCTATAAAATTCTACAGCAGCTTGTAGGTAATTGATCAGACAAGTGAACTGTAAAATATTCATTTTCTACTTCAACAGCTAGATAAATCTCTTGGGAAGAGGATGAAAATATTGCTTATGCACATCAGGGTCGGGAGAGTAATAGCAAGGTTGCTGATAAGCAGGGGTCCACTGCAGAGCTAATACTTAATTCAGTGCTCTGCCAGAGACTGAAAGCGTGCAGCATCGCTTTGCCCGAAGCTACAAGTCTCATTATACACTCAACCTGAGGCATCAACATCAGTGCCCCAGTCCTGTTGCTCAAAGGATAGTGCTTCCTCTTTTAATTAATCAGGTTCATCTTGACATAACATGCCAAATAGCCAATTAACACTTAGGTACTGTAACCAACATGCTAAACACTAAATTGCAAATGAAATGCGAGTGGGTAGAAAGGTAGCTGTGCAAAGGATGATGGGAAAGCAGGTTGTCTGATATTTTTGTACAGCACCTGTGTTCGGTTTTGTTTTGTTTTTCCCTTCTTCACCTGGTTTCTTTCTTCTCTGCCAACTTTTTAAATTACTGTCACGCTGCTTTAATTGGAAATAGTTAGAAGTTGACAGCACTCAGACCAGCTAAGCTAAAGCAAAAAGTAGTACAATATTTTAATCTTTTGCTTTGTGGGTTGTAATAGTAAAAAATTCTAAGAGACATTTTCCTTGGTTTTGTCCCTATTTCCTATATGCTACCAACTTTTGAAGGAGTTTCAAATCAGTGAAATATAAACCATAAATATTTTTCTACAGTCATCACTTTCACCAGGGTTTCAATTTATTTTTCTTTCCTGTTCTTTCATGAAATCTTGGGCAGATTCCAAATATGATCCAGACCCTTTGGTCATTAAAACAGTATACTTTATAATTTAAAGCATAATCTTGGTTTCAAATGAGTCTATTTCTTTATGTGTCGCAAAGGCTTGGGTTCCCACCCCCCACCCCCCCCACCCTTTGAAGCTTGGGCTCTCCAGTGTTGATGATGGGGGAGAAAAACAAGGACTAGCCACACTGCACTTCTCCCTTCATTGAAAGTCACCATTTTCTGGACTTACTCTGAGGAGATATTGATGCCCTCTTTATGGAAGGTGTCCAGGTGACAGTTCTCAGATGAACACCCCACTGAGTTCTTTGGAGAGCCTGTGGAGTCTCACCACTTGATACTTCTCTATTGCAGAAAGTCCAGTTCTGGCTTGACTCCTTCCAAGGGTCTGCTCTTGCTGTAGTCCTCCCACCAGCAGGCAGCACCCTTGGATGAAATACCAGCAAGACCATAAAGGCTTTTGTGAAATCCACTTGACTTTGGCTGGAGAAGGAAATGGCAACCCACTCCAGTATTCTTGCCTGTAGAATTCAAGGGATGGTGGAGCCTGGTGGGCTGCCATCTATGGGGTTGCACAGAGTTGGACACAACTGAAGCGACTTAGCAGCAGCAGCAGCTTGACTTTGGCAGAGAAACTCATGCATTCATCCCCATACTACATGGCGGGGCATGAACAGCCCTCCCATCATCCTTTCTCTGTTCCTACTACCTCTCTTCACATCTCCTCTTCCATGCTTAGAGAACTGTAGGGTTTGCATGCTAAGCAGACATCCAGGTGGGGAGTGAAATGTTTATCCTGCTGATTTCGGGCAGTCTTATACTCTTTGCTCCACGAGTCACTTTCTTTCCTCTGCACTCTCCTGGTTTGAGATAGAAATGAAGCACGCTCCTCCTCTCTCTTTCTCATCGACTGAGTAATGAGTTAAGCAATATGTCCTTCAGGGAGCACCCCGCACAACTTTCTCTATAAACCTAATGACTCCCCCCTGCCCCCAGTCTCCTCCCAGTCTTACAAAGAAAGCTGTAATCGGGGTGAGAAAGTTTCTTTCAGTTCAGTTCAGTTCAGTCGCTCAGTCGACTCTTTGTGACCCCATGAATCACAGCACGCCAGGCCTCCCTGTCCATCACCAACTCCCGGAGTTCACTCAAACTCATGTCCATCAAGTCGGTGATGCCATCCAGCCATCTCATTCTCTGTCCTCCCCTTCTTCTCCTGCCCCAAATCCTTCCCAGCATCAGACTCTTTTCCAGTGAGTCAGCTCGTCGCATGAGGTGGCCAAAGTATTGGAGTTTCAGCTTTAGCATCAGTCCTTCCAATGAACACCCAGGAGCAGACTGGTTCCAAATAGGAAAAGGAGTACGTCAAGGTTGTATATTGTCACCCTGCTTATTTAACTTATATGCAGAGTACATCATGAGGAATGTTGGGCTGGAAGAAGCACAAGCTGGAATCAAGATTGCTGGGAGAAATATCAATAACCTCAGATATGCAGATGGCATTACCCTTATGGCAGAAAGTGAAGAGGAACTCAAAAGCCTCTTGATGAAAGTGAAAGAGGAGAGTGAAAAGGTTGGCTTGAAGCTCAACATTCAGAAAACAAAGTTTATTTAACTCTTAGAAAACTGTGATAAAATGTGCCTCCTCTTCTCTCAATTCTGGTCATTAATCGGTAGTTCGTGGAGTATTGTTTTTAGCTCTGAACCACGCTGATAATTCTGGGGCAACAAGAAAAAATTCACTCCATATCCTTTTATATATCTAATCTGTGCTAAGAAGTTTAATAGAAAACTAAAAAGCAATCAGAAAATGCCTTCACTCTCTTCCATCTGGCTTTATTCTTTATATAACAAAGGGGAATTGGAAAGATAGGTAAAAGCTAAAAGATAGTTTAAACAATTTTCTTGTTTAAAATTGCATCTGGATAGCTGAAAGATTAGGGAATATGGATTTTTCTCCCTGGACATAGGATTCTTTCCTATCACCCTGTCCTATAAATTTCAAAGTCTAGCTTTAGCACAGTAAATATATACGTATATACTTTTTTTTTTTTTCTGGTTCATATTCTTTGTGTTTTGGACTGAGTGATTGTTGGAGGAATGAAGTGTCTTGTAAACATTCTGATATGGGTAGATTCATTCAATTTTTAGGGAGGAAATTTTTAATAGCCAACCAAATATATTTTTGCTTCAATTTTATTGTCATCTAATTCAGTAGAAATCACTTTAAATTTTGGCAACAAATAAGAATGAATGAATGAATGAACAAATGAATGTAGTTTTCACATTCTTCCCAGTTAAGAATATCAAAGGCACATAGTTGGGAGAAAGCACCCATGCTAACTTGAGATGAAACATAATAAAGTGTGGGAAAATGGCTACTGATTGATAGGCAGCAGTACCTGATGAAAGGGCAATTACATTTTGTTCTTCAAAGAGTTTTATCTTTTATTTTGGTTCTGCAATATATGTGGCACTTTTATAATTATTAAGAGTATTAAATGATATATTTTTAAAGACTGAAAGGTCAGAAGCATATAAAGGCTTATGTATTGAAAAAAAAAGAGATACCAAACTGTTAACCTTGATGAGTTAATAGAAGCCATACAAGTACTTTTCCTTTTTTCAACTTTTAATTATTTTTCAAATAAGTGAACACACAGGTCTTTTCTAATAAGGAAATCAATTACTATTAAAATTAGTTTTATTTTTTCAGTAGTTCTTAAAGTTGACTAAAAGTGTAGTCACATTTACGGCTCTGTTGAGGGGGCATTCATCAACTTCAGTCATATACTGGAATAAAATATTGTCAGTATCAGGTTGTCTACAGAGTCATGGACTCCTGGGGAAGACAATTTGAACACCATAGGTTTTCAATACTAAATCAAGTACATTAGAAAAAGATGCAACAGTAATCCTGCAAATGAAACAAGTAAATCAAAGGTTCTTAAAGCAGAACAGTCTCTCAGTTGCTAACCTAAGTTATAACGTTTATCATTGTATATTATTTTCTGATAATTTAAAATAAATTCTAGAAATAAAAATTATAACCACTCAATACCTTTTTAATGTCCTCTAGGATGGTCTCAAATATCTAAACCTTTATGCTCCATGTGGTTGATTACTTTCCCACCTAAACAATTTCTTGATAAAATAAACTTAAGGCAAGATATTATTTTAATTCCTTTTTAATTCTCAAGTCCTTATTGTTATTGCATACATTCTGATTTTTAAAATTTTAATAGACTAGTTAAGGCACATAAAATTTTAAAAAAATCTACTAATTCATGCAATCCATATCCTACCTTAAGAAAAATTAAGTTTCCAACACACTTCCTATTTCTAGTTCCTCATATAAGGAATTTGGAAATTGTCACTCCATCCAAACAACAATCAAGAAGTTTAACAGATAAAAAAAAAAAAAGAACAATTCTTCTAATTCCATCAGAGAGAGTCAGCCTTCTATATTTGAGGTTTGCATCTGTAGATTCAAACAATTTTGAATCAATGCATGCCAACTCGCTTAAGTTATGTCTGACTCTTTTTGGCCCCTTGGACTGTATCCCTCCAGGCTTCTCTGTCTATGGAATTCTACAGGCAAGAATACTGGAGTGGGTTGCTATGCCCTCCTCCAGGGCAACTTCCTGACCCAGAGATAGAACCTGTGTTCCCTGAGGCTCCTGCTTTGCAGGAAGATTCTTTACCACTGAGCCACCTGTATATACTATTGAGTTAAAAAAAAAAAAAATTCTTGGGTAAGTGGACGCAGTTCACAGCCATGTTTCTCAAGGAACAAGTGTATATATACCTTGTCTTTACACTGTCTTGCTATCTTCTCTGTGTTATTCCTTATACTGTTTTAGTATTTTCAATTTCCCCCCCTCAATTCTCACATTTTATGCTGTTCTTATTTATTATTTCTGTCCCCTGCTTAATCTAATTATATGTTAAATCTATATATTCAGCTCTTAATTTTAGCTGCTATGTAATTTAGGTCTAGATTTCCTTTTGACCCTATTTTTATAGATTCCAGTTTTTTTAATTTGTCTTTTTGTCTTCTCATCTCTTTTCTTCAGATTATTAAAAGCAATTATGTCTGACTTCTTATAGCCCCAGTGTCTGAATGATCTATAACCAGTTAATGTCATATTTTTCTTTTGAGTCTCTCTGCTCATATGTCTAGCAATTTTTAATCAATATAGTCATAATTTAAGAAAAAAGCAATCCCTGGGTATAGTTTTCTTCATTCAGAGAAGGTTAACATTTGTTTCTGGTGGGCAGAGAAAACTTTTATTTTCTTAATTTAGTTAGTTAGATTTAAGCTGAGTTTCAGAACTTTTTAAACCTTATCTATTTACAATAAGTCCTAGAAAATTAGAGAGTCTCAACCTTGGAGGGTCCTAAGCCCTAATTTTTCTCTCTCCTGGATTTTAGGAAGGCTGTATGCAGAGTTTTTTTTTTTCTTCCAGTTACCTGCAAATTTCCATTTATGTGCTCAATCTCTATTACCCTTCTGATTCTTCATGTAGCTCAAGGCAAACACTATCCCAAACTGCTAGGCGAATAGGAATGCATTTCCAGTTCTTAGAGATCTTGGTATGCTAAATTTTGGTGACTTAGTAGCTCGCCAATGACTTCAAAGCAACTTATTTTCCATATTATCAGTTTTTACTAAATTCTCTCAGCAAGATATTTATCTGATATAACTTAAACCATTATAGTGAAACTAGAGTTTCTCTTATTTTTTTCCTCTAATATCCAAAAAGTCACTCTGGATATTGTCTTCACTGGAACATCCACTGGGGAAAATGAAATGAGTGAACCACTATCTCACAACATCAAAACTGAGAAAAGGTTCTTGAAAATAGGGGTTGCATCTTATTTATCTTTGCGCATAGCCATGACCAAGATAATCACGATGGTGTGATCACTCACCTGGAGCCAGACATCTTGGAATGTGAAGTCAAGTGGGCCATAGAGAGCATCACTACGAACAAAGCTAGTGGAGGTGATGGAATTCCAATTGAACTATTTCAAATCCTGAAATAATGATGCTGTGAAAGTGCTGCATTCAATATGCCAGCAAATTTGGAAAGCTCAGCAGTGGCCACAGGACTGGAAAAGGTCAGTCTTCATTTCAATCCCAAAGAAAGGCAATGCCAAAGAATGCTCAAACTACCACACAATTGCACTCATCTCACACGCTAGTAAAGTCATGCTCAAAATTCTCCAAGCCAGGCTTCAGCAATATGTGAACCGTGAACTCCCAGATGTTCAAGCAGGTTTTAGAAAAGGTAGAGGCACCAGAGATTAAATTGCCAACATCTGCTGGATCATGGAGAAAGCAAGAGAGTTCCAGAAAAACATCTATTCCTGCTTCATTGACTATGCCAAAGCCTTTGACTGTGTGGATCCCAATAAACTGTGGAAAATTCTGAAAGAGATGGGAATACTACACCACCTGACCTGCCTCTTGAGAAACCTGTATGCAGGTCAGGAAGCAACAGTTAGAACTGGCCATGGAACAACAGACTGGTTCCAAATAGGAAAAGGAGTACGTCAAGGTTGTATATTGTCACCCTGCTTATTTAACTTATATGCAGAGTACATCATGAGGAACGCTGGGCTGGAAGAAGCGCAAGCTGGAATCACGATTGCTGGGAGAAATATCAATAACCTCAGATATGCAGATGACACCACCCTTATGGCAGAAAGTGAAGAGGAACTCAAAAGCCTCTTGATGAAAGTGAAAGAGGAGAGTGAAAAGGTTGGCTTGAAGCTCAACATTCAGGAAACAAAGATCATGGTATCTGGTCCCATCACTTCATGGCAAATAGATGAAAAACAGTGGAAACAGTGTCAGACTTTATTTTTTTGGGCTCCAAAATCACTGCAGATGGTGATTGCAGCCATGAAATTAAAAGACGCTTACTCCTTGGAAGGAAAGTTATGACCAACCTTGATAATATATTAAAAAGCAGAGACATTACTTTGCCAACCAAGGTCCGTCTAGTCAAGGCTATGGTTTTTCCCGTGGTCATGTATGGATGTGACAGTTGGACTGTGAATAAAACTGATCGCCAAAGAATTGATGCTTTTGAACTTTGGTGCTGGAGAAGACTCTTGAGAGTCCCTTGGACTGCAAGGAGATCCAACCAGTCCATCCTAAAGGAAATCAGTCCTGAATAATCATTGGAAGGACTGATGGTAAAGCCGAAACTCCAATCCTTTGGCCACCTCATGTGATGTGTTGACTCACTGGAAAAGACTCTGATGCTGGGAGGGATTGGGGGAGAGAGGAAAAGGGGACAACAGAGAATGAGATGGCTGGATGGCATCACTGACTCGATCGACATGAGTTTGGGTGATCTCCGGGAGCTGGTGATGGACAGGGAGGCCTGGCGTGGTGTGATTCATAGGGTCACAAAGAGTCGGACATGACTGAGCCACTGAACTGAACTGAACTGATAGCATTTCTGACATTACAAGTGGTGCACGAAAGACATTTGGCTTTTTGATTGAATTAAATTTCAGTGTTCAAACAAAAACCTTCATCTTGTTTGCAAAGAGGGTTAAGATCATCTTAGCCTTTTCTTTGTATCCACTCTGAGGTGCTATACTAACAATTGTCTATCAATATTTTTAATAGTATAATGGGAATTGCCACCCTAGCAACTTTTGTCCTGTACTCTTTTCTCAGTCTTAGTCTAGCAAAGCCTCCTAAATTGACTTTATTATTTAAGGCTGGTTTTCTCCTATGAAATTCATTTTTGCTAGTAAGCTAAAATAATCAAATTTCACTTAGTCTACAGGCAAGTGTCAGACCAATATTGATATTTTTCATAATATTTGAAACAAATAGAAGCTAACCTTCTACAATTGCAATAGGGATGGAGACCCTTAACCTTTTAGCTACAATACTTTGGCCACCTGATGAGAAGTGTTGACTCATTAGAAAAGACCCTGATACTGGGAAAGATTAAGGGCAGGAGAAGAAGGGGATGACAGAGGATGAGATGGTTGGATGGCATCACTGACTCAATGGACATGAGTTTGAGCAAACTCTGGGACATAGTAAAGGATAGGGGAGCCATGGGGTCACAGAGTCAGACTTGAATTAGTGACTGAACAACAATTTGTCCAGGACAGAATCTACCTTTCTCCTAAATGTAGTCTCGTGTGCTTTGTCACCAGAAATGGATTCATTCTTCAAAGAAAAGAAAAATAATAAGCAGTCATAACTTTTTTAAGGAAATGTAAAAAACAGAATTTAAAAAAGAGAATTTTTTTTTTGTTCAAATAGTTAAGTATAGAGGTACAAATTATGTAAAATAAGGTAAGTGATAAAGCTGAAGGGTTAGAATTATATTCTCAACTTCATCAGTCTTATTTCCTATGGACTTGTTAACATGAGAACTTTATTTTTTTTAGCCAAAATATTAGAGCTATAATGTTCATTTATATAATACATGAAGTGAGAGAAATAAAAGTAGAAATGGTCAGCTTAATCTTCCTGTCTTTAAGTATAGACTCAAGCAAAATATGATGCACTTAATATGCATTAATTACTATATGCCAGCATCTTCATTGATGATGCTAATAAAATTCAGGAAAAAGTCTTTTATCAATGTGCAAATGTCATACAGGAACTGAAATTTCTTTTTTAAAGTCTCTGTATCAGGTACAAGACTTTGCCTGAGGGTACTGTTTGCAGAATGAGAAATATTAAAATACTCTGAAGGAAAAAAAGAAAGATCTTCTTTCTCATCCTGTCTGTGTTCCTACTTTTAAAAAATAATATCTTCATTATTTTTAGTTATAATCAGTATACTTCTTAAATTTCAGTATGAATGAAGAAACTGTAATTAGATTATAATGTCATAGTGATATAAAAAATGTACATTTTCAAGGGAAAATAGAAAATATATAGTGCTGAAAGAGTCCTGAGACAACATTCTCTCCTCTTCCATTGACCTTAAGCTTACTAATCCCAACCTGACTTATTTTGTGATAAAAAATATTAGTACTTCAGGTTAAAATCCGTTATGTAATTCTTGTCTTTTTAACCCTTTGGGTTTTGAATCCTACTTTTCTCACTGTGGTCCCACAATCCCATTGTACTTTTTGGAAATCTTGTTTTATGGCAAACAGACTCCCACAGAGCCTTAAAGTATTGATGAAGCTAATAGCTCATGATTTTTACTGAAACTTGAATTTCCCTTGAAGATACTACTTTCTGCAGAATTCTTGACAGCATCACTTAATCCTAACAAAGACTCTAATTTTTTGAACTTTAAATTTGGGACATCTATCTAAGATTATGGAAGTTGTTCATTGTTTCAGACTTTGCAGGTATATGTGACTATGTGAGGAGTGGTTTTCTCTTAACTTTCAAGCTTCTGAAACGTGAGGTTTAGAAATTGTGTTACATTTAAATACACAGAGTTCAATTGAAGTATTTAAAATGTGTTCAGTTCAGTTCAGTCGCTCAGTCGTGTCCGACTCTCCGCGACCCCATGAATCACAGCACGCCAGGCCTCCCTGTCCATCACCAACTCCCGGAGTACACTCAAACTCATGTCCACAGAGTCGGTGATGCCATCCAGCCATCTCATTCTCCGTCATCCCCTTCTCCTCCCGCCCCCAACCTTTCCCAGCATCAGAGTCTTTTCCAATGAGTCAACTCGTCGCATGAGGTGGCCAAAGTATTGCAGTTTCAGCTTTAGCATCAGTCCTTTCAATGAACACCCAGGATCGATCTCCCTTAGAATGGACTGGTTGGATCTCCTTGCAGTCCAAGGGACTCTCAAGAGTCTTCTCCAGCACCACAGTTCAAAAGCATCAATTCTTCGGCGATCAGCTTTCATCACAGTCCAACTCTCACATCCATACATGACCACGGGAGAAACCATAGCCTTGATTAGATGGACCTTGGTTGGCAAAGTAATGTCTCTGCTTTTTAATATATTATCAAGGTTGGTCATAACTTTCCTTCCAAGGAGTAAGCGACTTTTAATTTCCTGGCTGCAATCAGCATCTGCAGTGATTTTGGAGCCCAAAAAAATAAAGTCTGACACTGTTTCCACAGTTTTTCCATCTATTTCCCATGAAGTGATGGGATCAGATGCCATGATCTTTGTTTTCTGAATGTTGAGCTTCAAGCCTACCTTTTCACTCTCCTCTTTCACTTTCATCAAGAGGCTTTTGAGTTCCTCTTCACTTTCTGCCATAAGGGTGGTGCCATCTGCATATCTGAGGTTATTGATATTTCTCCCGGCAATCTTGATTCCAGCTTGTGCTTCTTCCAGCCCAGCGTTCCTCATGATGTACTCTGCATATAAGTTAAATAAGCAGGGTGACAATATACAGCCTTGACGCACTCCTTTTCCTATTTGGAACCAGTCTGTTGTTCCATGTACATTTCTGATTGTTGCTTCCTGACCTGCATACAGGTTTCTCAAGAGGCAGGTAGTCAGGTAGTCTGGTATTCCCATCTCTTTCAGAATTTTCCACAGTACACAATATAAATTCAGTATGAAGCTTATGATATTACATTCTGGACAGGACCAAGATTTGATGATTAATCTGATATGTTTTCATTACGTGTGACCTTTTTCTGTACCAGATTCAGACATATCCCAATTAGGGTGATATTTCTTAGAAATATGTGTTAATTTAATGACAAAGTCAAAGGATAAAGAAGAAAATATATATCACAGCTCTGTAAAGTGAAAATTATTTTTTATTGCAGTTTTTTTCTTTTCTCCTTATTTTTCCATTTAGAATTCTAAAAGTATATAGTCTCTTATCACACTAATAAACATAAACTTAATACCATATTAATAAATATAAACATCAATAAATCATACATTGATTGAGTTTTAATAGATAACAGTATATATCCAGGAGATACTCAAATTAATCACAGGTAGATTATTCCACAACATCTCCATAATCTTTTTACATGGTATTGTAGGTTGAATTGTCCAACCCTCCCCACCCCATCCCTTGACACCTTACCCCCTGTGAAGATACTGATGTTCTAACCTCTAGTACCTGTGAATAAGATTTTAGTTGAAAATAGAATCTTTTCAGATGCCCAGGTTAAGTAATCTTAGGGTCATTAAGGTGGGCCCAAATCCAACCACTCATAATAAGGATAATAATATTAGATATATATTTTATAGATGAGTTTCACCTAAAGAATACAGAATTGGTTAATTATTAGAAAACTAACAAATATATTTGTCACATGAAGGGATTAAAGAAAAAAAATCACATCATCACACAAATAGATGCAGAGAAAGCATTTGATGCAAAATCAGTATTGATTCATAATAACAATCCTAAACTAGTATAGAAGGGAACTTCTTTAATCTAAAAGAATAGGTGTAATAAAACCATATGAAATACCATTCTTAATAATGATATGAAGAAAGCTTTCTATCTGATATGGTAAACAACTCAGGGTAAACAATTTACTATCCCCATTTTTTTCAACATTTACTGTTCTTAGTATATTAAGAGGGGCTTCCCTGATGGCTCAGAGGTTAAAGCTTCTGCCTCCAATGCGGGAGACCCGGGTTCGATCCCTGGGTCGGGAAGATTCCCTGGAGAAGGAAACGGTAACCCACTCCAGTATTCTTGCCTGGAGAATCCCATGGATGGAGAAGCCTGGTAGGCTACAGTCCACGGGGTCGCATAGACTCAGATACGACTGAGCGACAGAACAGAACAGAACAGTATATTAAGAAGTAGAAAAAAATGAAAGATATGTGAATTTGGAAAGAAGAAATAAAAGTAATTGTTCATAAAATATTCCAAAAATATTATTAATGTATATATAGAAAATTCCAAAGAGTCTGGAAATGAATAACTGGAATTAAAATGGGGAACACATGTACACCTGGGGCAGATTCATGTCAATGTATGGCAAAACCAATACAATATTGTAAAGTAAAAAAAAAAAAAGTAAGGCTTAATGATATAAAACAGTATATAAAAATGTATCATACTTCTATGTATAAGCAAAACTCAATTAGAATGTAAAAGTATTTCATTTATTATATTATAAAAATATTAAATTTACAGATAATATTTTAAAGGAATATTAAAATTACTCTTCCACCCCAAATTTTAGACTACCCAGTTTTCTCAAGCATATATAGATTCTTTTTTAAAAACCACTTAACAAAACAGCAAATCTCAGCCACATCATTTATATCACATTTTCTGTAAACAAAATTATGAAGAGCTAATTAGTGACAAAAGTATAAATTAAAAATTCTTTCATGAAATATAAATTCATATATAAATAAGAGATAAAAGAAATATTAAAATTGCATATTAAAAATAGTAATATATATATTGCATCATGAGGAATGTGGGCTGGAAGAAGCACAAGCTGGAATCAAGATTGCTGGGAGAAATATCAATAACATCAGATATGCAGATACACATTGTAGAATACAACAAAAGAGGTATTTTGAACAAAATTGTGACATTGTACTCAAAATAAAAGCCAAAATGTATTGACTTAAGGAACTGGCTTGAAGCTCAACATTCAGAAAACAAAGATCATGGCATCTGGTCCCATCACTTCATGGCAATAAGATGGAAAAACAGTGCAAACAGTGTCAGACTTTATTTTTTTGGGCTCCAAAATCACTTCAGATGCTGATTGCAGCCATGAAATTAAAAGACGCTTGCTCCTTGGAAGGAAAGTTATGACCAACCTAGATAGCATATTAAAAAGCAGAGACATTACTTTGCCAACAAAGGTCCGTCTAGTCAAGGCTATGGTTTTTCCCGTGGTCATGTATGGATGTGAGAGTTGGACTGTGAAGAAAGCTGATCACCGAAGAATTGATGCTTTTGAACTGTGGTGCTGGAGAAGACTCTTGAGAGTCCCTTGAACTGCAAGGAGATCCAACCAGTCCATTCTGAAGGAGATCAATCCTGGGTGTTCATTGGAAGGACTGATGCTAAAGCTGAAACTGCAATACTTTGGCCACCTCATGCGACGAATTGACTCACTGGAAAAGACTCTGATGCTAGGAAAGGTTGGGGGTGGGAGGAGAAGGGGACGACAGAGAATGAGATGGCTGGATGGCATCACTGACTCTGTGGACATGAGTTTGAGTGTACTCCGGGAGTTGGTGATGGACAGGGAGGCCTGGCGTGCTGTGATTCATGGGGTTGCGGAGAGTCGGACATGACTGAGCAACTGAACTGAACTGAACTTAACTGAAGGAACTAACTTATGTAGCTGGAGGTAGGACATTAACCTAAGCTTATTAGAAGGAATTGGAAACACAAATTAATGAGATAGAAAACTACTCTAAGAGTGATGATTAAAAAACTTTTCTTTCACTTTTTCATTTTTCATCTGTTTGTGTCGTTCTTTATAATTTCTTCTGACAAATCTTCTAGTTTATTAACTCTCCCTTTAGTTTCCTGATCCTTTGGAGGAGGGCATGGCAACCCATTCCAGTATTCTCTCTTTTCATTTTTTATTCCAGAAATTTTCATTCCAGAAATCCCAAGGACAGAGGATCCTGGTGGTCTATAGTCCATAGGGCCATAGAGTATAGAGTTAGACGTGACTGAAGACATACCTGACTCAAGAGTCAGACACAACTGAAACAACTTAGCACACACAAACATTCAATAAGCAGCTAATACCTTACATTTATATTGTGTTTTAATTTATATATGTGAGTTTTTATTTTTAGAAGTTCTGTTTATTTTAAATAATTTTATTCCTTTTTATAGTTTCTTATGATGTATATGTTTCTAAACTTGACTTTTGTAAATAAACTATTTAGATACCTTTAAATTTACCAAAAAAATTGCAAAAATAGTATAGAGCACTCCCACAACAGTTTTCACTATTATTAATATCTCATGCTACATTTGTTTCAATTAGTATCCCAATATTAATACATTATTAACTTAAGTACATACTTCATTCAAATATTTAGCTTTTATCTAATGGCCTTTTACTGTTCCAGGGTTCTATTCAGAATCTCACTTCTTGGGCATCACTTGATTTTGACAGTGTTTTGTACTTTCAATATCTTTTATGTCCTTGACAGTTTTGTAGAGTACTGATTAGATATTTTATAAAATGTGCCTCCATTGGTATTTGTGTGATGTTCATCTTATCGTTAGACTTGAGTTATATATGCCTGATCAGTCACTCAGCCATCTCTGACTCTTTGCAACACTGTGAACTGTAGCCCACCAAACTCCTCTGTCCTTAGGATTTCCCAGGCAGGAATACTGGAGTGGGTTACCATTTCCTTCTCCAGGGGATCTTCCAGACCCAGGGTTAGAACGCACACCTCCTGCATTGGTAGGCAGATTCTTTACCACAAAACCACCAGAGTTATATATGTATTTTGGGAGGAATACCACAGAGTTAAAGTGCCATTTTACCACTTTGTAAAAAGTGTAATGTTCATTGCAGCATTATTTACAACAGCCAAGATATGGGAGCAACCTAAGGGTCAATCATAGATGAACGTACAAAGAAGATGACAACAGGAATGAATATAGAGAGTATTAGACTAAATAAAATAAGTCAGACAGAGAAGGACAAATATCATATGATTTAACCTGGATAGAATTCTATAAACAAAAAAATGAGCAAACAAAACAAAACAGAAACAAATCTATGGAGAGAACAAATTGGTGGTTTCCAGAGGGGAGAAAGGTGGGCAAAATAGGTGAAGCAGATTAATAGGTACAAACTTTTAGTTTTATAATAAATAAGTCACAGGATTATACTGTACAGCTCAGGGAATGTAGACAATAATATAGTAATAAGCTTTATATAGTGACAGATGGTTACTAGACTTATTGTGATGATCATTTGGTAATGTAAAAAACTTCAAATCACTATATTGTATACCTGAAATGAATAAATATTGTAAATCAGTTTTATCTCAATAATAAATCAACTAATTGATTAAAAAGTACATACACTATCTCCATGATTCATTGCTTTTTTGAAGATTGTACATAATTATATTTTACATATTATATGTACATTCACTCTATCACAGATTTCATGTCATACCTAATTTATACATTTTTAATAATTGGAGTATAGTTGATACATAATATTACAAGTATACAATATAGTGATTCACACTTTTTAGATGTTATACTTCATTTGTAGTTATATGAAATATTTCCTATATTCCCTGTATTGTACAATGTATACTTGTAACTTGTTGCTATTGTTGTTCAGTCATCCAGTCATGTTTGACTTTTTGTGACCCCATGGAATGTCACATGCCAGGCCTCCCTGTCTCTCACCATCTCTAGGACTTTGCCCAAGTTCATGTTCATTGCATCGGTGATGCTATCCAGCCATCGCATCCTCTGATGCTCTCTTCTCCTTCTACCCTCAATCTTTCCCAGCATCAGGCATTTTTCTAATGAGTTGTCTATTCACATCAATTGACTGAAATACTGGAGCTTCAGCTTCAGTACCAGCCCTTCCAGTGAATATTCAGGGTTGACCTCTCTTAAGATTAGCTTATTTGATCTCCTTGCTGTCCAAGGGACTTTCAAGAGTCTTCTCCAGCACCACTGCTCGAAGGGATCAACGCTTTAGTGTTCTGCCTTCTTTATGGTCCAGCTCTCACAATTTTAAATGACCACTGGGAAGACCATAGCCTTGACTATATGGATCTTTGTCAGCAGAGTAATGTCTCTGCTTTTCTGTCTAGGTTTGTTGTACTGTCCTACCAAGAAGCAAACATCTGATTTCACGGCTGCAGTCACTATCTGCAGTGATTTTAGAGCCCAAGAAGAAGTCTGTCGCTACTTTCACCTTTTCCCCTTTGATATGCCATGCAGTAATGGGGCCGGATGCCATGATCTTAGTTTTTGTTTTTTTTTAATATTTAGGCTTAAGCCGGGTCTCTCACTCTCTTCCTTTATCCTCATCAGGAGGCTCTTTAGTTCCTCTTCACTTTCTGTCGTTAGAGTGGTATCATCACATATCTGAGGTTGTTAATGTTTCTCCTGCCTATCTTTAGCTTACAACTCATCCAGCCCGGCATTTCTCATGATGTGCTATTTGTATAGATTAAACAAGCAGGGTGTCTATTCCTTTCTTGATCTTGAACCAGTCAGTTGTTCCATACAGGGTTCTAACTGTTTCTTCTTGACCTGCTTATAGGTTTCACTGGAGACAGGTAAGATGGTTTGGTATTCCCATATCTCTAAGAACTTTCCACGGTTTGTCATGATCTACATAGTCAAAGGTTTTAACGTAGTCAATGAAACAGAGAGAGATGTTTTTCTGAAATTCACTTGCTTTTTGCATAATCCAGAAAATGTTGGCAATTTGATATCTAATCCCTTTACCTTTTCTAAACACAGCTTGGATGCCTGGAAGTTTTTGATTCACATAATGCCGAAGCCTAGAATGCAAGATTTTAAGCAGGACCTTACTAGCATGGGAGATGAGTACAGTTGTCTGATGGTTAGCACATTCTTTAATACTACCCTTCTTGGGAATTGCAATGAGGATTGACCTTTTTCAGTCCTATGGCCACTGCGGGGTCATCCAGATTTGCTGACATAATAAATGTAAAACCTTGATGTAATCCTCCTTTAGTGAATTGAATAGTTCTGCTGGAATTTCATCATATCCACTAGCTTTCTTAACAGTAGAGCTTCTCAAGGCCCACTTGACTTTGCACTCCAGAATGTCCGGTTCTGGGTGACTAACCACACCATCGTAGTAATCTGGTTCATTACCATCTTTTTTTAAAGTTCCTCCGTGGACTCTTCTATCTCTTCTTGATCTCTCCAGTGACTATTCAGTTCAGTTCAGTTCAGTCACTCAGTCGTATCCGACTCTTTGCCACCCCATGAATCACAGCACGCCAGGCCTCCCTGTCCATCACCAACTCCCGGAATTCACCCAAACTCATGTCCATCGAGTTGGTGATGCCATCCAGCCATCTCATTCTCTGTCGTCCCCATCTCCTCCCACCCCCAATCCTTCCTAGCATCAGACTCTTTTCCAGTGAGTCAACTCGTCGCATGAGGTGGCCGAAGTATTGCAGTTTCATCTTTAGCATCAGTCCTTCCAATGGACACCCAGGATTGATCTCCTCTAGAATGGACTGGTTGGATCTCCTTGCAGTCCAAGGGACTCTCAAGAGTCTTCTCCAGCACCACAGCTCAAAGGCATCAATTCTTCGGTGATCAGCTTTCTTCACAGTTCAACTGTCACATCCATACATGACCACGGGAAAAACCATAGCCTTGACTAGATGGACCTTTGTTGGCAAAGTAATGTCTCTGCTTTTTAATATGCTATCTAGGTTGGTCATAACCCTCCTTCCAAGGAGTAAGCGACTTTTAATTTCATGGCTGCAATCATCATCTGCAGTGATTTTGGAGCCCCAAAAAATAAAGTCTGACACTGTTTCCACTGTTTTTCCATCTATTTGCCATGAAGTGATGGGACCAGATGCCATGATATTTGTTTTCTGAATGTTGAGCTTCAAGCCAACTTTTCACTCTCCTCTTTCACTTTCATCAAGAGGCTTTTGATGTTTTTCTCTCTGGCTTACTTCACTCTGTATAATAGGCTCCAGTTTCATCCACCTCATTAGAACTGATTCAAATGTATTCTTTTTAATGGCTGAATAATACTTCATTGTGTATATGTACCAAAGCTTTCTTATCCATTCGTCTGCAGATGGACATCTAGGTTGCTTCCATGCCCTGGCTATTATAAACAGTGCTGCAATGAACATTGGAGTACACGTGTCTCTTTCAATTCTGGTTTCCTCGGTGTGTATGCCCAGGAGTGCAATTGCTGGATCATATGGCAGTTCTATTTCCAATTTTTTGAGGAATCTCCACACTGTTCTCCATAGTGGCTGTACTAGTTTGCATTCCCACCAACAGTGTAAGAGGGTTCCCTTCTCTCCACATCCTCTCCAGCATTTATTGCATGTAGACTTTTGGATAGCAGCCATTCTGACTGGTGTGAAATGGTATCTCATTGTGGTTTTGATTTGCATCTCTCTGATTATGAGGGATGTTGAGCATTTTTTCATGTGTTTGTTAGCCATCTTTATGTCTTCTTTGGAGAAATGTCTGTTTAGTTCTTTGGCCTTGAAAAACACCAATACAGTATACTAACACATATATATGGAATTTAGAAAGATGCAAATGATAACCCTGTATACGAGACAGCAAAAGAGACACAGATGTATAGAACAGTCCTTGGGACTCTATGGGAGAGGGTGAGGGTGGGATGATTTGGGAGAATGGCATTGAAACACGTATGTTGTCATATGTGAAACGAATCACTAGTTCAGGGTCAATGCATGTTATAGGATGCTCGGGGCTGGCATGCGGGATGATCCAGAGGGAGGATAAAGGGAGGAGGGAGGTGGGAGGGGGGTTCAGGAGGGGGAACTTATGTAAACCCGGGGCAAATTCATATCAATGTATGGCAAAACCAACCAATATAATATTGTAAAATAATTTGCCTCCAATAAAAAATAAATTAATTACAAAAAAAAAAAAGAGGCTTTTGAGTTCCTCTTCACTTTCTGCCATAAGGGTGGTGTCATCTGCATATCTAGAACTAGGCATGGAGCAACAGACTGGTTCCAGATAGGAAAATGAGTACGTCAAGGTTGCATATTGTCACCCTGCTTATTTAACTTATATGCAAAGTACATCATGAGGAATGCTGGGCTGGAAGAAGCAGTAGCTGGAATCAAGATTGCCGGGAGAAATATCAATAACCTCAGTGTCTATTAGGGCCCTGCAATTTTTATCCTTTATTGTGCCCATATTTGAGTGGAATGTGCCCTTGATGTTTCCAACTTTCCTGAAGAGATCTCCATTCTTTCCCCTTTTGTGGTTTTCTTTTATTAAACACCATTCATTGAAGAAGGCCTTCTTGTCTTTTCTAGATATTCTTTGAAACTCTGCATTTAATTGGATATACCTTTCCTTCTCTCCCTTGCTTTTCACTTCTCTTCGTTCTTCCACTATTTGTAAAGCCTCCTCAGATAACCAGTTTGTCTTCTTGCTTTTCTTTTTCTTTGGGGTGGTTTTGTTTGCCACTTTCTGTACAATATATGGATTACAGTATTACAGATACAATGTTATCTAGATCTAGTCCCTTAAATCTATTCATTACCTCTACTGTGAATTCATTTAAGTTATACCTGCTGACTTAGTGTTTTCCCCAATTTTCTTTAGTGTAAGCCTGAATTTTGCTAAGAGGAGCTGATGATCTGAGCAACAGTCAGCTCCAGGTCTTGTGTTCGCTGACTGTATACAGCTTCTCCACCTTCGGCTGCAAAGACTGTAATCAACTTGATTTCAGTATTGGCCATTTGGTGATGTCCACATGGAAAGTTGTCTCTTTTGTTGTTGAAAGAATATTTGTTGTGACTAGTGCATTCTCTTGGCAGAATTCAGGTAGCCTTTGTCCTGCTTCATTCTGTAGCTTATTTTATATCTGATAGTTTGTACCTCTTAATCCCTTGCTTGTGTGTTGCCCTTCCTTCTATCCCTTTCCCCACTGGTAATTGCCATTTTGTCCTCTTTATCTGTGATTTTGCTTCTTTTGTGTTATATTCACTAGCTTTTCATATTTTTTATATTCCACATATAAGTGATCCAACGTAGTATTTGTCATTCTTTGTCTGATCCATACTTTTACCCCACTTTATTTCATCATTATTATGCAATCAGTTCAATTCAGTTCAGTTGCTCAGTCATGTCCTACTCTTTGTGACCTCATGGACTGTAGCACACCGGGCCTCCCCATCCATCACCAAATCCCAGAGTTTACCCAAACTCATGTCCATTGAGTCAATGATGCCATCCAACTATCTCATCCTCTGTCATCCCCTTCTACTCTTGCCTTGAATCTTTCCCAGCATCAGGGTCTTTTCAAATGAGTCAGCTTTTTGTTTTAAAGTTTTAAAGAGTTGTAAGAAGAGCTATTTCAAATCCTGAAAGATGATGCTGTGAAAGTGCTGCACTCAATATGCCAGCAAATTTGGAAAATTCAGCAGTGGCCACAAGACTGGAAAATGTCAGTTTTCATTCCAATCCCAAAGAGGCAATGTCAAAAAATGCTCAGACTACCGCACAGTTGCACTCATCTCACACGCTAGTAAAGTCATGCTCAAAATTCTCCAAGCCAGGCTTCAGCAATATGTCAACCGTGAACTCCCAGATATTCAAGCTGGTTTTAGAAAAGGCAGAGGAACTAGAGATCAAATTGCCAACATCCGTTGGATCATGGAGAAAGCAAGAGAGTTCCAGAAAAACATCTATTTCTGCTTCATTGACTATGCCAAAACCTTTGACTGTATGGACCACAAGAAACTGTGGAAAATTCTGAAAGAGATGAGAATATCAGATCACCTGACCTGCCTCTTGAGAAACCTGTATGCAGGTCAAGAAGCAAGTTAGAACTGGACATGGAACAACAAACTGGTTCCAAATAGGAAAAGGAGTGCAACAAGTCTGTACATTGTTACCCTGCTTATTTAAGTTATATGCAGACTACATCATGAGAAATGTTGGGTTGGAGGAAACACAAGCTGGAATCAAGACTGCTGGGAGAAAAATCAATAGCCTCAGATATGCAGATGACACCACCCTTATGACAGAAAGTGAAGAAGAACTTCTTGATTAAAGTGAAAGAGGAGAGTGAAAAAGTTGGCTTAAAGCTCAACATTCAGTAAACTAAGATCATGGCATCTGGTCCCATCACGTTATGGGAAATAGATGGGGAAACAGTGGAAACAGTGTCAGACTTTATTTTTCTGGGCTTAAAAATCACTGCAGATGTTGATTGCAGCCATTAAATTAAAAGATGCTTACTCCTTGGAAGGAAAGTTATGACCAACATAGATAGCATATTAAAAAGCAGAGACATTACTTTGCCAACAACGGTCCATCTAGTCAAGGTTATGGTTTTTCCAGTGGTCATGTATGGATGTGAGATTTGGACTGTGAAGAAAGTGGATCGCCAAAGAATTGATGCTTTTGAACTGTGGTGCTGGAGAAGACTCTTGAGAGTCCCGTGGACTGCAAGGAGATCCAACCAGTCCATTCTAAAGGAGATCAGTCCTGGGTGTTCATTGGAAGGACTGATGTTGAAGTTGAAACTCCAATACTTTGGTCACCTGATGCAAAGAGCTGACTCATTTGAAAAGGCCCTGATTATGGGAATGATTGAAGGCGGGAGGAGAAGGGGACGACAGAGGATGGGATGGTTAGATGGCATCACCGACTCGATGAAAATGGGTTTGGGTGGACTCCGGGGATTGGTGATGGACAGGAAGGCCTGTCGTGCTGCGGTTCATGGGGTCATTAATAGCCATACACGACTGAGCGACTTAACTAAACTATACAAGGAGCAAGAGAAAGGGGTCATTGTTGAAAGTTTGTGAAGCTTGTATATACAGGTAATTTCTAATGCCTTCATTTCCCAAAGAAACTCTCCTTGACATTTTCTCCTAAGACTTTGTTCTGTTTTACATCTTAATCTTTTGCCTAGGCATCTGCTGCTTTTCTGGCTAAGATGACTTCCAAATTGCTCAAAACAGAGACATTTCCTTCAGAATGGGGACCAGAGTCCCATGTTGGGAATAGTGGCTGTCCTCTTCCAGACTACCACTGAGTCAGAGAAGGGATGGGACAAGGGCAAAAAATGCCACAGAGCTTTTCTATAAGTTTAACGTTGACTTTTTCTTGATTCATCATTCAGTTGGTTGTTTTAAACCTTTTCCAGAGTTCTTACATACTTGTTTCTTACAATTTCTACTTATTTTTCTATGTTTTGACAATTGACGGTAGCTTGGAGCTGCTCATTATGCCATTTTGTTTACATCATTTAGTATGGTGTTTTTTTTTTTTAACAGTGTATTGAAGAAGTGTTTATAATTCATGTACCATTCACTTCACCCACGTAACATGCACAATTCAATATTCTTCAAATATATTCACAAGGTTATGCAACCATCACCAGAAAAACTTTTAGAATACTTCATTTCACTGAAAGAAATCTCATACCTTTCACTGTCATTTCCCAGACTCACACTGATCCCTCCAGCCCCCCAAAGCCAGTAATCTATTTCCTTTCTCTATAGTTTCCTAATATGAGTATTTCATGTGAATAGAATCATACAGTATGTGATATTTTTGACTCCTTTACATAGAATAGTATTTTCAAGTTTTCTCCATGTTGTAGCAGTATGCATCAGTAAAACATTTTAAGATGAACAATATTCCATTGTATGGCTATATTAATACCACTTTTTGTTTGCCTTAAGTTGATATTTGATTATTTCAAATTTTGCCTATTTTGAATAATGTTTCTATAAATATTTGGGCTTTGTTTGGATGTATATTTTTAGATGTCTTGTGTGTATACCTAGGAGTAGGATTTCTGGGTCACACGGTAACTTAAAAAAAAATTAACTGGGGAATAATTCAGTTCAGTTGCTCAGTCATGTACGACTCCCTGTGACCCCATGAATCACAGCATGACAGGCCTCCTTGTCCATCTCCAACTCCCGGAGTTCACTCAAACTCATGTCCATCGAGTTGGTGTTGCCATCCAGCCATCTCATTCTCTGTCGTCCCCGTCTCCTCCCACCTCCAATCCCTCCTAGCATCAGACTTTTCCAGTGGGTCAACTCATCGCATGAGGTAGCCAAAGAATTGGAGTTTCAGCTTCAGCATCAGTCCTTCCAATGAACACCCAGGATTGATCTCCTTTACAATGGACTGGTTGGACCTCCTTGCAGTCCAAGGGACTCTCAGAGTCTTCTCCAGCACCACTGCTTTACTTATAATAATTGTAACTTATAAGCAACATAACAATTAATTATTGTGTTGGTTTCTGCCATGCATCAACATGACTCTGCCATAGGTATACATATGTCCCCTCCCTCTTGAACTTCCCTCCCACCTCCCACCCCATCCCACCCCTCTAGGTTGTCACAGAGCACCAGGTTTGAGTCCCTGAATCATACAGCAAATTCCCACTATCTGTTTTACATACAGTAATGTATATTTTTCACTGTTACTCTTTCAATTCATCCCTCCCTCTATGTTTAACACATTAAGGAAATGCAAAAGTGTTTTCCAACATTGCTACATCTTTTCACAGTGTATGAGAGTTTCAATTTCTTTCATCAAAACTTGTTATTTCAAGCCTTTTTTATTATATATGATAAATTCTAGTGGGTGAAGGGTGGCATTCCATTGTGGAGTTTTGATTTGCATTTCCCTAATGACTAATGAGGAAAACAACAGACTAGAAAAAACAAGAGATCTCTTCAAGAAAATGAGAGATTCCAAGGGAACATTTCATGCAAAGATGGGCTTGATAAAGGACAGAAATGGTATGGACCTAACAGAAGCAGAAGATATTAAGAAGAGGTGGCAAGAATACACAGAAGAACTGTACAAAAAAGATCTTCATGACCAAGATAATCACGGTGGCGTTATCACTGACCTAGAGCCAAACATCTTGGAATGTGAAGTCAAGTGGGCCTTAGAAAGCATCACTACGAACAGAGCGAGTGGAGGTGATGGAATTCCAGTTGAGCTATTTCAAATCCTGAAAGATGGTGCTGTGAAAGTGCTGCACTTAATATGCCAACAAATTTGGAAAACTCAGCAGTGGCCACAGGACTGGAAAAGGTCAGTCTTCATTCCAATCCCAAAGAAAGACAATGCCAAAGAATGCTCAAACTACCACACAATTGCACTCATCTCACACGCGAGTAAAGTCATGCTCAAAATTCTCCAAGCCAGGCTTCAACAATATGTGAACCGTGAACTCTAAGATGTTCAAGCAGGTTTTAAAAAAGGCAGAGGCACCAGAGATCAAATTGCCAACCTCCGCTGGATCATGGAGAAAGCAAGAGAGTTCCAGAAAAACATTTATTTTTGCTTTATTGACTATGCCAAAGCCTTCTTGTGTGGACCACAAGAAACTATGGAACATTCTGAAAGAGATGGGAATACCAGACCACCTGACCTGCCTCTTGAGAAACCTGTATGCAGGTCAAGAAGCAACAGTTAGAACTGGCCATGGAACAACAGACTGGTTCCAAAATGAAAAAGGAGTACGTCAAGGTTGTATATTGTCACCTTGCTTATTTAACTTATATGCAGAGTACATCATGAGGAACGCTGGGCTGGAAGAAGCACAAGCTGGAATCAAGATTGCCGGGAGAAATATCAATAACCTCAGATATGCAGATGACACCACCCTTATGACAGAAAGTGAAGAGGAAGTAAAAAGCCTCTTGATGAAAGTGAAAGAGGAGAGTGAAAAGGTAGGCTTGAAGCTCAACATTCAGAAAACAAAGATCATGGCCTCTGGTCCCATCACTTCATGGGAAATAGATGGGGAAACAGTGGAAATAGTGTCAGACTTTTTTTCTTTTTGAGTTCCAAAATCACTGCGGATGCTGATTGCAGCCATGAAATTAAAAGACGCTTACTCCTTGGAAGGATAGTTATGACCTATCTAGATAGTATATTAAAAAGCAGAGACATTACTTTGCCAACAAAGGTCCGTCTAATCATTGCTATGGTTTTTCCAGTGGTCATGTATGGATGTGAGATTTGGACTGTGAAGAAGGCTGATCGCCAAAGAATTGATGCTTTTGAACTGTGATGCTGGAGAAGACTCTTGAGAGTCTCTTGGACTGCAAGGAGGTCCAACCAGTCCATCCTGAAGGAAATCAGTCCTTAATATTCATTGGAAGGACTGATGCTGAAGTTGAAACTCTAATACTTTGCCTACCCTACGCGAAGAGCTGACTCATTTGAAAAGACCCCAATGCCGGGAAAGACTGAAGGCGAGAAGAGAAGGTGATGGCAGAGGATGAGATGGTTGGATGGCATCACCGACTCAATGGACGTGAGTTTGAGTAAACTCTGGTAGTTGGTGGTGGCCAGGTTAGCCTGGCTTGCTGCAGCCCATGGGGTCACAAAGAATTGGACATGACTGAGCCACTGAACTGAACTGAACTGAATGATAGGCTTTCCTGGTGGCTTGGTGGTAAAGAATCTGCCTGTAAATGAAGGAGATGCAGATTCAGTCCCTGTGTCAGACAGATCCCCTGGCAGAGGAAATAGCAACCCACTCCAGTATTCTTACCTGGGGGGTCCCAGGGCCAGAGGAGCCTGGTGGGCTACAGTCTATGGAGTTGCAGAAGAGTTGGACACGACTTAGCCACTAAATAACAACAACAACAACAAAGGACCTGTGATATTGAGCGTATTTCTGTGTGCTCATTGACGTTTGTGTATCTTCTTTGGAGAAATATATATTCAGATCCTTAACTAATTTTTAACTGGATTATTTGGCTTATTATTATTGCACTGTAGATTATGTATATTTTGGACATAAATCCCTTAGCAGATATGTGATTTGAAAATATTTTATCACATTCATTGTAGTAGTTTTAGATTTATCCATGCATATATGGATGAGTACACACACACATTTTTGCTTCTAACTGTTGCATGACATCTCATGGTAGTCTTCTATCACATTTTGTCTATTTGATTCACTTGCGATAGACACCTATAACTTATTACTGTCACAAATAATGATGCAATAAACTCTTTACAGAATTTTGTTATGTATATCTTAGGGATATATGTCCAAAATGAAATGTTGCCTTTCTGAATAGTTTCCAGGATGGATATGCTAGCCTAGACTCTCACTAGCAGTGTGTGAAGGGACCTATATCATGTGTTCTATATCCACACCAAAAATCAAAATTATACATCTTTCTATTTTTGCTTATACAATGTTAAGTTGCTGTTGGAATTTGTAGTTTTTTTATTTCCTCTCTTAATTTTGTAGTTTCAAAAATGTAGTAAGGTTCCTAAGATTTACTGTGTTCATTTACAAAATAAAGCAAATAATATCTCTTTTATAAGGTGTAAGAAATGAATGAAATGATGCATAATGCCCTTTTCAGTGTCGGGCACACAGTAAGCTTTCAAAACTATCAGGTCTTGTTATTTTTAGCATTACTGTGTTGAAAACTATAAGGACCTTTGCAAATAGTGCTGGCTTGAAAAGAATAAAAAAAGAATATTAGTTTCTCAGAAAATTGTAGATGCTGTTCCTTTTCTGGTGTTCTAACCTTCAAGTGTGTCCCCTCTGCTCACTTGACTTTATTTCTTTTCTCCAGTGTTTCTGACTTTTATTCCGACAAAATAGATCTTTCCTCCTTTGCCTATGTAACTAATTTGATTACAGTGCCACCAGAGATAGTCTAAGGCACTGTTGACCGCCTCTCCACCAAGGCTTAATCCCAGAATCAACCTCAGGGAGATTAAAAGTTTGCACCTTGAACACAATGGAAAATAGTCTTAGACAGATCGTAGACTCTTGAACAATGTTGCCTGAGTTCAGGTCTCAGCACTGTCATCTAGTAACTGTGCATTTTTGATAAACACTTGACTCCTTTGAGCTTCAGATTACTCATTGTAAATTGGAGATCATAATAGTGCTGGTAGTGTGGACCTCAAACAGTGTCCATAAAAATGAAAAGTAGACACTCCCTGCCAAATGGTAAACAAGTCCCACTTATACTTCTGATGCTGCTACGAATGATAATGATTATTATAGAGGGCATTTTAAGTAACCAATAATTGACTGAGAGCAGCTTGTATTCATAATACACATCAGATTCTATGTATATGATGATTTCCACTTGTATCTAGATAGCCATTATTTAGCTTTATGTTATGGCAGCTAGTGCTGAAGTCAGGATTGCTCTTACTTCCACAGTGAATCTAGTACAATTTTACCTTGGAGCTTTAGCATGGAGCTGTACCTTGGAAGATGCAAGTGGGAACCTTTCTTTTCATCTTGTTTATATTCATTCTCAATCCTAGCATGTTCACCAGCTTTATGTATCAAACACAATCCAAGTTAGGCAATACTATGCAATATACAATATATATGTGACAACTTAAATAAGTATCTTTAGAGAGTAAGAGATGATTAGGAATGTGATTTGCAAGCCAACTTTCAGTTTAAATGAAATGGAGGAAAAAGCAGAAGAGCAAAGGAAGAAACTCAGCTTGCCCAACTGCATATAGACTCACTAAATGTGGAAAGCCAGTTTTAAACACTTAATAATATTGATCTTCTCCCAAGGGTTTTTTTTTTTAGCTGACTTAATTACTGTTTATTAACCACTGTCCACCAAATCCTTGTCTAACACTTTAAAAGTCTATCTCAGTAACTATAATTTCTGCTAGTGCTAAAAAATGCTTCCCTATCATGCCTGCTCCAGTGGAATTTAATTTGTATCTACTTACCTAATGTTCAAACAATGAGCTGAAAAGTGAGAAATTCATCAATCAATTGGTTTTTTTCCCCATAAAATAAAACAAATTACCTAATACTATTTTCTTTACTAAGTTGAATTTTTAAAAAATAGGCTTGTAAATATAGTATCAGTACATCTTTAATGAAAAGAGAACAAAACATGCTTTAATCAGCTTGTGGTGAGTTTTAAACACTTTGTTGTGAACCTGGAAAAAATGAGTCTGCAAGATAATCTATACAGGAATAATGATTAGAGGTGATTGACTATCTTTAGAGGAAATGAGAGCAAATATTTGATAAAAAGCCTTATAAAGATTAATTTTAGCCTGAAAATGTTTTTGTAACTATTAAATTTGCCTAGATTCATAGAGAGAAAAGGAAGAGGAAGAACAGGAGGAAGAAGAAGAAAACGAAAGAAAGAAAAGGAATGGAAGAGAGAGAGGAAGGGAAATAATTATATGCTCAGTACTTAGTTCACCTTCTGCTGCATTCTAAGCATTAGAAAGTCTTTGATGGTATCTATGGTTCTCCATCAAATACCACAAACATTCAGAACGTTTGTCAGGTGAAATAAAGATCAACAAAGAGTGTTAGAAAGAAAAAGTGACAGTTAAAGTAATAAACTAGCATTTATTGATTACCATGTGTCAGATACGGAACAAAGCATTTTTCATCTGTTGACTAACTGGCCTCCTGCCATTCCTCCATCCTCACTCATCAGGAAGATATTAGTATTCAACTTTCAAAAATAAAAATAACTAAATGAAAGCAGGGCTAAGATATTTTACTCAGTGTCACATATTTTGAAGGTAGAGTTTTCTGAAACTGAAACCATATCTGTCTGACTCTGAAACTTACATTCTTTACATCACATCTTGCTGCTAAGAGTCAACTGCTCTGCCAATTTACTAATGATTTTTTAATGGTCAGATTAATCTGTGCCTTATCCAGAAGCAATTTCAGCTCTTAAAAGGAAACTCTAAGTTTCCTGGCCAGTTTTGACCCCAGAAAAGGGGCTGGAATATGTAGTAACTGAATTGAGTGATTAACCAGATTTGACCTTTAAAAAAATTTTTTTTTTATTGAAGGTTAGCTGCTTTACAATATTGTGTTGGTTTCTGCCATACATCAATAGGAATCAGCCACAGGTGTACAGATGTCCCCTCCCTCCTGAACTCATCTCCCATCTCCCATCTCAAAACACCCCTCTAGTTGTCACAGAGCACTGGGTTGAGCTCCTTGTGTCACACAGCAACTTCCCATTTGCTATCCATTTTACATACAGTAATGTATATGTTTCCACACTATTTTCTCAACTCAGACCACACTCTCTTTCTTCTACTGTTTCCACAAGTCTGTTCTCTATGTCTGCATCTCCACTGTTGCCGTGCAAATGGGATCATCAGTGCCATCTTTTTAGATTCCATACTCATGTATCATTATACAATATTTATCTTTCTCTTTCTGACTTAATTCTTTCTGCATAATAGGCTCTAGGTTCAGCCACATCCTTAGGACTGACTCAAATGCATTCTTTTTATAGCTGAGTACTAGTCCATTGTATATATGTACCACAGTTTCTGTATCCATTCATCTGCCGATGGATTTCCCCAAAGAAAATATATGGATAGCCAACAAACATGTGAAAAGATGCTCAACATGGTTCATTATTCAGTTCAGTTCAGTCGCTCAGTCGTGTCCGACTCTTTGCAACCACATGAATCACAGCACGCCAGGCCTCCCTGTCCATCACCAACTCCTGGAGTTCACTCAAACTCACGTCCATTGAGTTGGTGATGCCATCTAGCCATCTCATTCTGTCATCCCCTTCTCCTACTGCCCCCAATCCCTCCCAGCATCAGAGTCTTTTCCAGTGAGTCAACTCTTTGCATGAGGTGGCCAAAGTATTGGAGTTTCATTATTAGAGAAATGTAAATCTAAACTACAATGAGTTATCACCTCACACCAGTTAGAATGGCCATCATTAAAAAAATCTACAAACAATAAATGTTGGAGAGGATGTGGAGTAAAGGGAACCATCTTGCACTGTTGGTGGGAATGTAAATTGATACAGCTATTATAGAGACTAGTATGGAGGTTCTTTAAAAAAACTAGGAATAGAACTACTATATGACCCAGCAATCCCACAACTGGGCATATACCCTGAGAAAACCGTAATTGAAAGATACACATGTACTCATGTTCACTGATTTGACCTTTAAAATAGCTAAAATGATGGGTCTGTGATGTAATGGCAATCAGTTCAGTTCAGTTCAGTTCAGTCGCTCAGTCGTGTCTGACTCTTTGCGACCCCATGAATCACAGCACGCCAGGCCTCCCTGTCCATCACCAACTCCCGGAGTTCACTCAAACTCACGTCCATCGAGCTGGTGATGCCATCCAGCCATCTCATTCTCTGTCGTCCCTGTCTCCTCCCGCCCCCAATCCCTCCCAGCATCAGTCTTTAGTAACAGCTAAATGAATTTGAGTTGATAGACCAGATTAATTGCTTAGGGATTTCCTTTTTAGGTTGCATGTATACCTTCTTTGGAGTTCAGCTAAGTTATATGGAAATGTGTACTGGAGTCACCAAAAGTTATAGCCCTGTTTCTTCATTTGTTAATTCACTCATTTACTCAATTTGGCAACTCTATTACAGGCATATGGTAGTCGATGTTAGATGAGCCAGACAAAGTCTTTTTGCTAAAGCGGCTCACATCCACTAAAAGATACAAATAATAAAATTCATGATCTCAACACAATGCCATAGATATTGATAGAGCTATCCAGAAAACAATATGAAGAGTTTTATAACTTTGGGAAATGTCATAAAATATTTTAATAAGAGAAATTCTTGATTGAAATACCGAAAGATACTTTATACAGAAGAATTCTGGGGGAAGACTGAAAAGGCATCCAGGAAAAAAAATAGTATAGTAAATGACATACAGTTTGATAGGTTTGGAGGCTGCCAGAAAGTGAAAGAGAAAGGTAATAGAGAACAGATAGTAATGAGAAACCATGAAACGTTAAATAATATATGGGTAAATTATTTATGCAAATTACAAAAAATAAATATTAATATATGCTACTTTTGCTTTTCTTACCCTTTTTTTAATGTAAACACAAACACTTTTGTTGACTCACCTAACATAAACATGGTTTTTCAATTTTTAAGTGATTCTGTGTGATCAAGAATATGATTTGGTGACTATTATTTCTGCTCAGACATTGATGTTATAAGAAAGAATCTCAAAATGAATCAGTAGAGTTTCAAATTGAGAAAATAACTTGATTCAGCAATATTTAGGAGATTTCCCTCTGGTTTATAGTTTTTTAATAGGTGATCCAACCAGTCCATTCTAGAGGAGATCAATCCTGGATGTTCATTGGAGGGACTGATGCTAAAGCTGAAACTGCAATACTTTGGCCACCTCATGCGACGAGTTGACTCACTGGAAAAGACTCTGATGCTGGGAAAGGTTGGGGGCGGGAGGAGAAGGGGACGACAGAGAATGAGATGGCTGGATGGCATCACCGACTCTGTGGACATGAGTTTGAGTGAACTCCGGGAGTTGGTGATGGACAGGGAGGCCTGGCGTGCTGTGATTCATGGGGTCGCGGAGAGTCGGACACGACTGAGCGACTGAACTGAACTGAACTGAACTGAATAGGTGTTCAGGAATATAGACCCATTGGCTTTTGAAACTGTCTTGAGGAAAAGAATAAATCTTAAGTGAGCATTGTTCTATTACCAGGAAAAGCTAAATGTGTTTAATTTTGCATGATCAAATATATTATTAAATAAAGATATTTTACACAAATGTGTTCAAAACTAAGGCAAGCATAAAAGATGCAATTGTTTGATCAAATGAATTTGCAGTCTTAAAAATTAATGTAGTGCATTACTGCTTATCTTTGTTCACCAAAACATTCTCAATATCCTTTGCTTTATATGAATTCTCAATTGTCCATATATAAGATGTCATTTTTAAAATTGTTCAATTTTCTAGTGCATAACAAGATTTTGGCTACTACCAATGTGGGTTCTTGGATGTAAAATGTCCTAGAAGGAAATTGAATGCCATTTCCCAAGTTTGGAAAGATCACATGTGGATGTGCAAAATCTGTGATTGGTAATTTCAGTTGCTTAGAAGATAAAGCCTAGGAGGTTATGAGGTTTAAATTTCAGTTATCAGAGTTCTACTAATAATTTGAAAACAGGATTCATTTTCCAAATGAGTCATTCTATGAATGGGTGTTATTGGTCACTGTAGATCTTGGGTAGATATCTGGATGTGTCAGCATAAAAGGCATAGCTGCTACCAGAAAACAATCCAATATATGATTTCTTCTGAGAGCATATAAAGAAGAAGAGCTCCATAAGAAATACTGAGCATATTATAGTGATATCATAATCAATTTCATTATATTTAGGGTTGAACTCAAGGTTCAGCATAGGGTTTAAGAAATTAAAACTCTCTGAGCCAAAAGTTTATAATCCATGTGAGGAAAGGGATTGTGTATCCACAAGGTCATCCTTTCCAGCTTTATGAATCTTTATTCATTATTCCTCTTCTTTTATATGTTCAAGGTTTTAGCCGCTGAATAATATCATTGGCTGTATACTTAAACTGATAGCTTCCTCTTTCCCCCTAATCTGTATTTCCCTCAAAGGGACAAAGGTAGATTTGTCCTTGGGAGGAAAAAAGGAGAACAGAGCAGGGGGAGTCAAAGAGTGATTCTTGACATTTCACAACACTCATGATTGTCTCTCGGGATGGGAGTTGTGGGGGAAGTGTTTTGTTTAGGAGTGTGTGTATGGCAAGATCTTCTTCTTCCATAAACTATGTTGTGAGAAGCATGTGTATATCTGTGTATGACCTTATTTTGTGCTTATCTAAAAGGAACATTGCTTTTTCATCCATGTGAATGTAACAGAATAAAAGTGTGGCACATGTTGAATTGTTTTGGAAAATATACTCAAGGCTATGGTTTTTTCCGTGGTCATGTATGTATGTGAGAGTTGGACTGGGAAGAAAGCTGATCGCTGAAGAACTGATGCTTTTGAACTGTGGTGCTGGAGAAGACTCTTGAGAGTCCCTTGGATTGCAAGGAGATCCAACCAGTCCATTCTAAGGAAGATCAATCCTGGTTGTTCATTGGAAGGACTGATGCTAAAGCTGAAACTGCAATACTCTGGCCACCTCATGCGATGAGTTGACTCACTGGAAAAGAGTCTGATGCTAGGAAGGATTGAGGGTGGGAGGAGAAGGGGATGACAGAGAATGAGATGGCTGGATGGCATCACCGACTCTGTGGACATGAGTTTGAGTGAACTCCGGGAGTCGGTGATGGACAGGGAGGCCTGGCGTGCTGTGATTCATGGGGTCGCGGAGAGTCGGACACGACTGAGCTACTGAACTGAACTGAACTGAACTGAAAACCTACCAATTAATAGAACTTAAGAGAAAATATGGACATAATTGAAAATTGGTAAGGGTGGAGGGGCCTTAAAGGCTGGACATATTAGAAGCATAGAGAAAGGACTTCAGATTAGATTCACTGTATGTTTATGTTGAGTGACAGATTTATTCTCATTCCATCAAGTATTTTATGAAATTGTTTTGTAACAGTTTTTCCCATAAAAATTATAGGTCAGTGCTGCTGTCACTGCTGCTAAGTCACTTCAGTCGTGTCTGACTCTGTGCGACCCCAGAGAGGGCAGCCCACCAGGCTCCTCTGTCCCTGGGATTCTCCAGGCAAGAATACTGGAGTAGTTTGCCATTTCCTTCTTGGGTTACATTGATCTTAATTATATAGACTTTCATAATAATCTTATATAAATATATCTTTGACAGCTTTAGAAAATTTGACAAATTTCATTGTTTTCCTGAAAAAAAAATCATGGTTTACAAGAATATTACACAGTGAAATTCTAGTTTAGGGGCTTAAGTATTTTATTTTCAAACTAAGTTGGATAGACATGAATTTGTTGTCAAAAGGACAGTGTTTTTATATTTGGCAATTGTGAAATAGAAAATTTACCAATTGCATGAAAAGATGAAGAGCTCTACAGATTAAAGATGAAAATAAATAAATTGTATAGAACAGAGAAGAAATATGGATATAATAGCTCTGGAAAAATATTGGACACAGAGTGAAGTGAAATACACACTATTACCCAGGTTTATGAGAAACACTAATGTATGTGTAGATATACACATACATGCAAACATATATGTGTGTGTATCTATCTATCTATATCTATCTATATCTATATTTATATCTATATCTATATGTATACCAAGTCTCACCTGGAGAATAAGCATAGAGTTTGCAACTGGGCACAGAATTGACATTTTTGCTAATAGATTTTAGTCCCTGGAAGGCTCAGCACTTCTGACAGTTAAGTCTATTCTCTTCCAGATCATGGATTACTTCTGTGCTGTGCTTTCAGCTGCTATTCTGAAAGTTGAACTAATAGGTCATTGGACAGATGTAATTGCTATTTTACACTAGGGTGAAATCATACTGTCCATGATTTTACCCATTGGCTCTAATTTATTGGCAAGACACAGAATAGCTTTCCTTTTTCTCAATAGACTATCCCTCAAATCAAGACCCGTAGTTATTAAGTTTTTGAAGTTTGACTCTCTTTGTTTTAATATGACAAAGCACGTTCAACCATTTCTTAGTGTGTTTCCTTTACCACCTAGATGTTCTCTGATCTTCAAAGCTTCTTCTCAAAACGTGCCACTGAGAAACGAAGATACTATTCCAGATGACATCTGAGAAGGGCAGTCAAAAATATAAGTGTATTTTTAGTCAAGCCATCATTCCACAAGTGTATTTCAAACTTGTGGCTGACTAAAACTGCTCTAATATATCTCACATAAACTTTGGCTAAACTAAGCCTAAATTGATGCTATGTTTGCAAAATGCATTTCTTTTTTGAACTTGAAATTAAAGTGTGCCTTAATTTTCACTAAATTTTATCTTTTGAACTTAAGCCCCTATTTTTATGTTCTAAGGAAATTTAGTCTTAATTCAAGTATTCTAACTATTCCTCTTAATATTGTCTTCTAAAACTTTATATATTATACATGCCATGTCACTTTCATGTCTTCGAACAGTGTGGAGGATTGCTTAGTGTGTGAAGATCAATCTGTTGATTGACTTTTTGGAGACATAAACATTCATTCAGTTACCAATCCCATCCAATTTTTTCACCTTGTCCTTATAAATATAATTACAAACTGATAATCCAATGGCTCAGTAGGTAGAGAATCCACCTACAGTGCAGGAGACACAGGAGAGGAGACAAGGGTTCAATCCCTGGTTGGGAAGATCCCCAGAGAAGGAAATGGCAACCCACTCCAGTATTCTTGCCTGGAAAATCCCATGGACAGAGGAGCCTGACTGTAGAGGGCTACAGTCCAATGGATCACAAAGAGTCAAACATAACGAAATATGAACACGAACAATGAACTATACATAAACTGACAAAAGTTTTACCGAACTCAAGATGGTACATTTTTCTAAAATAATAGATCATATTAGAGGATGACTGAGTGAGTGGAAGTTGCTCAGTCATGTCCGACTCTTTGTGACCCCATGGACTATACAGTCCATGGAATTCTCCAGGCCAGAATACTGGCGTGGGTTGCCATTTCCTTCTCCAATATTAGAGGATATTCAGTTTTTAATAGAACTTTTTAAAAGGCTCATGTTAGCACTAAGTAAATTCTATTTCTTTCATCCACACTTACAAATAATCTTTTGAAAACCCTCAGATTCTCTCAAACTTGATAGTCCCACATCTCAGTAATACAATATGTCTGACCCTGTAACCCTGCAACTAGTTCAGGTTTTCAGAAAGCTACTGCAAGAAATTGGTTCAGAACTATAACCAGAATGGGTATTCTCTATAGCAATTTGTCTGAATTAAAACTAGATAGTCATTTTGGAGGATTAAGTGGTCAAGTGCTGTATCAGTCAGCAACCCAGTCAGAAACACAGACTTTTGAAACTGGATAATTCCAGGAAGATTTACTCAAAGAGATTATTTACAAAAGTAATCTCAGGGGGACCACAGTGGATAGTAAAGCCTGCCTGTTTACCAGCTCTGCCTTGGGAAGACAAGGGTATTGAGTCCTTACCATGATTCAACAGGAAATTAGAAGATGCAGGAACATGATGATATGGTCCATGCCGGCCAGGAAGTACTCTCGGTCATAGAGAAGGGTGGATAAGGGAGAGGAAGGAACTGGAGATGAAACAAAAACATTCAGCATCATTTTATTGGCCTATTCAAGATCAAACTGACAGATAGATATGGCAATAGATATTAAAATACTTCATGTTGTGTGCTCCCCTCTCCTTCTGTGAGGCCTATAACCATCCTGTCGTTTTATATCTTCTCAGTGGTTTGTCATGTCCTTCTCACTGGATTTTCTTCCTTAGTTTACTCATAACTGACAGTTTCAGCTATTTTATTTACTCTTTAGCAGATCATGGACCTGAGGCTTAGCATTCCCACAGCTTAAGTGACAGAGTCAGGGATCCAACTGAGACAACTCCAACTGCAAACTATATTATTTTACTAATGTAATAAGCTCTTTGGAATGCACTGTTTTCATTTGTGAAATGAGGAGGATTAACTGACATAGATGTATCTAAAATTCGTTCAACATTTAGCATTTAACTCTTTATTCTAAATATTAATGGCACTATAAACCATTAAAGAACTACTTGTGAACTTGCATCTATAGAAAGAACTGCTTGTAAACTTGTGCTTGGTGGTTGTTTTTCAGTTACTAAGTCATGTCCGACTCTGCGACTTCATGGACTGCAGCACACCAGGCTTCCCTGTCCTTCACTGTCTCCCAGAGTTTGCTCAAATTCGTGTCCATTGAGTTGACTATTTGGGAGCAATTTTATTTTTCCTTTGAAACTTTATAGAATTTCAAGAATAAGTAGGTTTTTTTTTTTTTTCTTTTTGGAGATACCAAGTATTTTAAACATCAAGCAGAGATTGCAAAGGATTCCACACTGAGATACACTTTCAAAACAATTTAGCTACTTTGAAATGTAAATGAAATAAGCAAAGGCAACACTGACACAGTTGCTATACTCTACCCAGAGCCCTGAGCAGGTGCAAATGAGCTCTCTTTGTGATAACCTGCACCTATTGGCTAGTGGTGTTTGGAAGTAGCCTGTCTGCAAATCCAAAAATAGCTGGAATGAGAAGAATATATTAAATTGTGAATTGAAATGATATCTATCCGTTGATGCCCATTTGTAATCATGGGCTTAAGTCTGTATTACCTAAGGGGTTCCCATTATTTTTGTTTAATGATATCACTCTTCCACTTTTGCCATGCCAATCAAGACCTATACTATCAGAATTCTTTGATATGGATTTCCCATGTCACAGTCTGTTGTTGAGAGGGAAACTCTCAATATGATCTGAGACTGTATTTCAAGGATTCCTACAGATAAATAATTATTTTGCTACTTATATTCTTCTAGACAATAGGTTATGAGTTTCTTATAATTCAACTAGCTTTTAAGTGTTAGTCCCAAATAAAATATTAAAATTAAATCTTAATTTACTCTGTTGTGTATATGTAAAGAGCTCTCACTTAGGTGCTAATGATTTTTAGCACCATTCTAATTTTCATTTGGAAAGGGGAGATGTGTTTGTACTTCAGTAAGTTTTATCAGAGTAAGACATAATAATATTTTAAACCATAGCTTGAGTAAGAATTTCTAAATTAAAACATCACTCCTTAAGTAATTACCTGGCATAGAAAGGTCTTGAAACACTTTCAAATGACATCTAAAATCAATTTCTAAAATCGTATATGCCATAGTTGTTCAATGTAAATAATACTAGAATATATTCAGAATTGAGAGCTTCCCTGATAGTTCAGTTGGTAAAGAATCCACCTGCCATGTGGGAGATGTGGCTTCGATCTCTGGGTTTGGAAAATCCCCTGGAGAAGGGAAAGGCTACCCATTCCAATATCCTGGCCTGAAAAGTTCCATGGACTGTGTAGTCCATGGGGTTGCAAAGAGTTGGACATGGTGCTACCACTACTACAGATGATTTAGAATAAATATTTATTAAGAAGAAGGGGAAGAAGGGGACGACGGGGAATGAGATGGTTGGATGGCATCACCGACTCTGTGGACATAAGTTTGAGTGAGCTCCGGGAGTTGGTGATGGACAGGGAGGCCTGGCGTGCTGTGATTCATGGGGTCGCGGAGAGTCGGACATGACTGAGCGACTGAACTGAAATGAACTGAACTGAACTGAACTGAAGAAGTACCAAGGTTATTCTAAGAGATAATATTTAAAGTACTTAGGCTGAGTAGAGGTTCTAACCAACAAGAAGTGATTTTGACTATTAACAACTCATAGGACTGAAAAGATGGGTGCCACATGTTTATAAGCCTTGGTGGTAGCTATCAATACATTTTCTATTTTTGTAGATGAAGAACTAAAACTTCAAAAGATAAAATGATTTCTCCAAAGTCTCCAGCCAATATAAGATCAAAACCTTATCTATTGAACCTAAATTGAGCTAACTCTGGAACGTGTACTCTAACCACTACAAAGATATTGTCAAAATCTGTATAGATTTTGACAAGTGTAAAACAATGTGTATTGGACATCTTGTCTTGGACTTGCCTATAATATCAACATAGCCTAGAAAATCTAGGCATGACTTTAGTATTTGTAATCTAACACTTTAATTTTTGAAATAGGAAGTCAAAATCTAAAGAAAAGAAGTGTTGTTCTTTTTTTTTACAGTATGTTTCAGTCTCTTGTCATCAAATCTAATTTTTATGTTAAATATTTGAAACATCTTCTCATCTATTAATGTTGAGCTTGTGGATAGAAACACTAGGTGATGAACACAGTATCTCAGGATGATTGATTGCCTACAAGATATTCACCATTTCAAATGTATCGATAAACCAATTTACAGAATAACTGAAATATCTTTTTCCTTGGTAAACTTAACCTCATTGGTTCAGTCTAGTTCAGTTGCTCACTTGTGTCTGACTCTTTGTGATGCCATGGACTGCAACACACCAGGCTTCCCTGTCCATCACCATCTCCAGAGCTTGCTCAAACTCACATTCATTGAGTCAGTGACGCCATCCAACCATCTCCTCCTCTGACATCCCTTTCTCCTCCTGCCCTCAATTTTTCCCAGCATCAGGGGCCATTCAAATGAGTCAATTCTTCATGTCAGGTGGCCAAAGTATTGGAGCTTCAGCGTGAGTCCTTCCAATGAGTATTGAGGACTGATTTCCTTTATGATTGACTGATTTGTTCTCCTTGCAGTCCAAGGGACTTTCAAGAGTCTTTTCCAACACCACAGTTCAAAAGCATCAATTCTTCAGCACTCAGCCTTCTTTATGATCCAAGTCTCACATCCATATATTACTGGAAAATATATAGCTTTGACTACGTAGACCTTTGTCAACAAAGTAAGGTCTCTGCTTTTTAACATACTATCAAGGTTGGTCATAACTTTCCTTCCAAGGAGTAAGCATCTTTTAATTTCATGGCTGCAAGAAGCATCTGCAGTGATTTTGGAACCCACAAAAATACAGTCTGACACTGTTTCCACTGTTTTTCCATCTATTTGCCATGAAGTGATGGGACCAAATGCCATGATCTTTGTTTTCTGAATGTTGAGCTTCAAGCCAACATTTTCACTCTCCTTTTTCACTTTCATCAGGAGGCTTTTGAGTTCCTCTTCATTTTCTGCCATAAGGGTAATGTCATCTGCATATCTGAGGTTATTGATGTTTCTCCCAGCAATCTTGATTCCAGCTTGTGCTTCTTCCAGCCCAGCGTTCCTCATGATGTACTCTGCATATAAGTTAAATAAGCAAGGTGACAATATACAGCCTTGATGTATTGACGTACTCTTTTTACTATTTGGAACCAGTCTGTTGTTCCATGTACAGTTCTGACTGTTGCTTCCTGACCTGCATACAGGTTTCTCAAGAGGCAGGTCAGGTGGTCTGGGATTCCCATCTCTTTCAGAATGTTTCACAGTTTATTGTGATCCACACAGTCAAAGGCTTTGGCATAGTCAATGAAGCAGAAATAGATGTTTTTCTAGAACTCTCTTGCTTTCTCCATGATCCAGCGGATGCTGGCAATTTGATCTCTGGTTCCTCTGCTTTTTCTAAAACCTGCTTGAACATCTGGGAGTTCACGGTTCACATATTGTTGAAGTCTGGCTTGGAGAATTTTGAGCATGACTTTACGTGTGAGATGAGTGCAATTGTGTGGTAGTTTGAGCATTCTTTGGCATTGCCTTTCTTTGGGATTGGAGTGAAGACTGACCTTTTCCAGTTCTGTGGCCATTGCTGAGTTTTCCAAATTTGCTGGCATATTGAGTGCAGCACTTTCACAGCATCATTTTCAAGATTTGAAATAGCTCAACTGGAATTCCATCACCTCCACTAGCTTTGTTCATAGTGATGCTGTCTAAGGCCCACTTGACTTCACATTCCAAGATGTCTGGCTCTAGGTCAGTGATCACGTTATCGTGACTATCTTGGTCGTGAAGATCTTTTTTGTACAGTTCTTCTGTGTATTCTTGCCACCTCTTCTATATATCTTCTGCTTCTGTTAGGTCCATACCATTTCTGTCCTTTATTGAGCCCATCTTTGCATGAAATGTTCCCTTGGAATCTCTCATTTTCTTGAAGAGATCTCTTGTTTTTCCTATTCTGTTGTTTTCCTCTATTTCTTTGCATTGATCACTGAGGAAGGCTTTCTTATCTCTCCTTGCTATTCTTTGGAACTCTGCATTCAGATGCCTATATCTTTCCTTTTCTCCTTTGCTTTTTTCTTCTCTTCTTTTCACAGCTATTTGTAAGGCCTCCTCAGACAGCCATTTTGTTTTTTTGCATTTCTTTTCCATGGGGATGGTGTTGGTCCCTACTCCTGTACAATGTCACGAACCTCCGTCCAGAGTTCATCAGGCACTCTATCGATCAGATCGAGAAAGAGAAACCCAAATAAGACGGTAGGTATTGCGAGGGGGCATCAGAGGGCAGACACACTGAAATCATAATCACAGGAAACTAGTTGATCTGATCACATGGACCACAGCCGAATGTGGTCCACTGGAGAAGGGAATCGCAAACCACTTCAGTATACTTGCCTTGAGAACCCCATGAACAGTATCAAAAGGCAAAATGATAGGCTACTGAATGAGGAATTCCCCAGGTCAGTAGGTGCCCAGTATGCTACTGGAGATCAGTGGAGAAATAACTATAGAAGGAATGAAGGGATGGAGCAAAAGCAAAACAAATACCCAGTTGTGGATGTGACCGGTGATAGAAACAAGGTCCGGTGCTGTAAAGAGCAATATTGCATAGGAACCTGGATTGTTAGGTCCATGAATCAAGGAAAATTGAAAGTGGTCAAACAGGAGATGGCAAGAGTGAACATAGACATTCTAGGAATCAGTGAATTAAAATGGACTGGAATGGGTGAACTTAACTCAGATGACCATTATATCTACTACTGTGGGCAGGAATTCCTTAGAAGAAATGGAGTAGCCATCATGGTCAACAAAAGAGTCCGAAATGCAGTACTTGGATGCAATCTTAAAAATGACAGGATGATTTCTGTTCGTTTCCAAGGCAAACCATTCAATATTATAGTAATCCAGGCCTATGCCCCAACCAGTAACACTGAAGAAGCTGAAGTTGAACGTTTCTATGAAGACCTACAAGACCTTTTAGAACATCCAAAAAAGATGTCCTTTTCAATATAGGGGACTGGAATGCAAAAGTAAGAAGTCAAGAAACACCTGGAATAACAGGCAAATTTGTCCTTGGATCACGGAATGAAGCAGGGCAAAGGCTGATAGAGTTTTGTCAAGAGAACGCACTGGTCATAGCAAACACCCTCTTCCAACAACACAAGAGAAGACTCTACACATGGACATTACCAGATGGTCAACACCGAAATCAGATTGATTATATTCTTTGCAGCCAAAGATGGCGAAGTTGTATACAGTTAGCAAAAACAAGACCAGGAGCTGACTGTGGCTCAGATCTTTAACTCCTTATTGCCAAATTCAGACTGAAATTGAAGAAAGTAGGGAAAACCCCTAGACCATTCAGATATGACCTAAATCAAATCCCTTATGATTATACAGTGGAAGTGAGAAATAGATTTAAGGAACTAGATCTGATAGAGTTTCCTTGTAGACCTCTGCAATTCTCTCAAGGATTGTAACTTTGCAATGCATGCTCAATTACTCAGTCATGTCCAACTCTTCGTGACCCCATAGACTATAGACTGCCAGACTCCTCTGTCCATGAAATTTTCCAGGCAAGAATACTGGAGTGGGTTTTCATTTCCTTCTCTAGGGGATCTTTCTGACACAGAGATCAAACCTACGTCTCTTTTATTGGCAGGCAGACTCTTTACCAGCGCACCCACCTGGGAAACCAAATTTGCAATGACCAACCTGCTTTCTTGCCTCCTATAACTTCCTTGGTCCTGTTCCATTTTGCTTTTAAAAGTCTTTCATTTTGTACAGCTATTTAGGGCGCCTTTCTGTTTTCTTAGATGGCATATTGCCCAGTTCATGAAAAACTGAATAAAACCACAATGATCTTTAAAATTTACTCAGTTGAACTAATTTTTTTAATAAAAAACATAAAACGTCTATATCTTTTGGATTGAAAAATTCAGGTCATTCCTTTTGCAAATCTAAATCGCTTTATTCCTTGATAAATCTTCACCTGATTGCTTTCCTTTTGTGTTTCCTGTGCCTGAGTTGAAATAATATGTTAGGGAATAGCTGAACATGATTCCCTTAAATGTCAGTTTAAAATAAATGGCTATCTAGGCATAAGGTAGGCAAATCTACTCTCTTGAGCTGATTTGCCTGATTTGAGGAGTCAAAGCATTTATGGAGTTGTGATGAGCTTCAAATTTTGGCCTGTGTTTACTAACTGAGCTGTTGAGGATAGTCTTAGTGAGCCAAATAAGAATTTTTAATTAAAAACAACAAAATTCCAATGCCACTTAACCATTGTTTTCTTTTATGCCATTTACTGTCCCTTGATTTCTCTTTTTGATGCCTTTCTTCTTTTCCCAGTAAATACAAGATTCCCCCAATGATTCACCCCATAAATACATCTACAGGCAAACATTCTAATAGGAGCAAAAAATTTTTCTTCATGAATATACATTAAAATGGAGTGGAGCACTCCTTCCTACATATTTGACTGCCAGTATTCATTGTCTAGTAGAATACTGTATCATTTTCTTCAAGGCTCCCTGTTCAAAAATCAATGTTCTGCTAAACTGAGTGGACTGACAGTAGTGTGAGGCTTGCTAGACCAACAGACAACTGGATTGCCCTTAGATTTAAAATCCAAGGCTGCTCCTGATTATGGTGAGGGGAAAATAAGGAAGAAAGAAAATATAATTATATATGTTTCACTTACAGTCATGAGGACTTTCATGAAATTTTTTGTGAAAGAGGAAATATAGCTCAAGCTCAATAGGATATTCATTCAAATAAAGGGATTAAAACTATCTCTTAATTACCTTTAGGGATGGATGAACTTGGCCATATTTGGGGTTTATTGAGTATCTCAAATGTTTTCCCAAATGTCTGGAGTTTAAAAAAAAGTCTTCCTCAGCTACCTTTGTTTTAAAGATCTTCTGTAATTTATGGAAAACCCAAATGAAAACATTTTAATTTCATTTGCAACTAAGAAAACATTTGCTTTTCATGCTTTTTCTTATTAATGTTTGAAATTTAGTTTCAGTCAAGGGCTAAGTCTTCTAGATGTTTTACGTGTAATAGAAAAACATTTATATTAGGAAATAATTATAAACTTTGCTACATGAATATCACACTTATTATCAATGAAGAGGAAGGAAATTTTAAAAGACTATACGTTATGCATGGCCATGTTGATATTATTTTAGACATAGCTTATTAATTTGAAAAGAGCCTTTCTAGTACCAGAATTTACAACATAAAACAATTTAAATAAAAGTTTAATTAAATTAATTTCATTTTTCTGTCAATATTTTTGGAAAGATTCACTTTTATCACACTCATTTTTATAGTGTAAACAAAAATAATATTTTAAAATCACATATTTGGTATCAATTTATGTCTATTAGGAATTTAAAATACTGGCAAATTTCTTAATTAAAATCATAAATGCAATTGATCTTAATTTCTTTTTTTTTCCCACCCCCAGTGTACATGAGTTCCCCCTCCTGAACCCCTCTCCTACCTCCCTCTTCCCTTTATCCTCCCTCTGGGTCATCCCCGCACACCAGCCCCGAGTATCCTGTTACATGCATAGACCCTGAACTGGTGATTCGTTTCACATATGGCAACATACATGTTTCAATGCCATTCTCCCAAATCATCCCACCCTCGTCCTCTCCCACAGAGTCCCAAAGACTGTTCTATACATCTGTGTCTCTTTTGCTGTCTTGTATACAGGGTTATCATTTCCATCTTTCTAAATTCCATATATATGTGTTAGTATACTGTATTGGTGTTTTTCTTTCTGGCTTACTTCACTCTGTATAATAGGCGCCAGTTTCATCCACCTCATTAGAACTGATTCAAATGCATTCTTATTAATGGCTGAGTAATACTCCATTGTGTATATGTACCGAAGCTTTCTTATCCATTCGTCTGCAGATGGACATCTAGGTTGCTTCCATGTCCTGGCTATTATAAACAGTGCTGCACTGAACATTGGAGTACGTGTGTCTCTTTCAATTCTGGTTTCCTTGGTGTGTATGCCCAGGAGTGTGATTGCTGGATCATATGGCAGTTCTATTTCCAGTTTTTTGAGGAATCTCCACACTGTTCTCCATAGTGGCTGTACTAGTTTGCATTCCCACCAACAGTGTAAGAGGACTGGTGTGAAATGATATCTCATTGTGGTTTTGATTTGCATTTCGCTGATTATGAGGGATGTTGAGCATTTTTTCATGTATTTGTTAGTCATCTTTATGTCTTCTTTGGAGAAATGTCTGTTTAGTACTTTGACCCATTTTTTGATTGGGTCGTTTATTTTTCTGGAATTGAGCTGCAGGAGCTGCTTATATATTTTGGAGATTAATCCTTTATCAGTTGCTTCATTTGCTATTATTTTCTCCCATTCTGAAGGCTGTCTTTTCACCTTGCTTATAATTTCCTTTGCTGTGCAGAAGCTTTTGATTTTAATTAGGTCCCATTTGTTTGTTTTTGCTTTTATTTCCAATATTCTGGGAGGTGGGTCTTGGAGGATCCTGCTGTGTTTTATGTCGGAGAGTGTTTTGCCTACGTTCTCCTCTAGGAGTTTTATAGAATCTGGTCTTACATTTAGCTCTCTAATTCATTTTGAGTTTATTTTTGTGTATGGTGTTAGGAAGTGTTCTAGTTTCATTCTTTTACAAGTGGCTGACCAGTTTTCCCAGCACCACTTGTTAAAGAGACTGTCTTTTCTCCTTTTTATATTCTTACCTCCTTTGTCAAAGATAAGTTGTCCATAGGTGTGTGGATTTATCTCTGGGCTTTCTATTTTGTTCCATGATCTATATTTCTGTCTTTATGCCAGTACCATACTGTCTTGATGACTGTGGCTTTGTAGTAGAGCCTGAAGTCCGGCAGGTTAATTCCCCCAGTTCCATTCTTCTTTCTCAAGATTGCTTTGGCTATTCGAGGTTTTTTGTATTTCCATAAAAATTGTGAGATTATTTGTTCTAGTTCTGTGAAAAATATCTTTGGTAGCTTGATAGGGATTGCATTGAATGTATAAATTACTTTGGGTAGTGTACTCATTTTTACAATATTTATTCTTCCAATCCATGAACACGGTATATTTCTCCATCTATTAGTGTCCTCTTTGATTACTTTCACTAGTGTTTTATAGTTTTCTACGTACAAGTCTTTTGTTTCCTTAGGTAGATATATTCCTAAGTATTTAATTCTTTTCGTTGCAACAGTGAATGGGATAGTTTCCTTAATTTCTCTTTCTATTTTCTCATTATTAGTGTATAGGAATGCAAGGGATTTCTATGTGTTGATTTTATATCCTGCAACTTTACTGTATTCATTGATTAGCTATAGTAGTTTTCTGGTAGAGTCTTTAGGGTTTTCTGTGTAGAGGATCATGTCATCAGCGAACAGTGAAGGTTTTACTTCTTCTTTTCCAATTTGGATTCCTTTTATGTCTTTTTCTGCTCTGATTGCTGTAGCCAAAACTTCCAGAACTATGTTGAATAGTAGTGGTGAGAGTGGGCACCCTTGTCTTGTTCCTGACTTTAGGGGAAATGCTTTCAGTTTTTCACCATTGAGGATAATGTTTGCTATGGGTTTGTCATATATAGCTTTTATTATGTTGAGGTATGTCCCTTCTATTCCCACTTTCTGGAGGGTTTTTATCATAAATGGATGTTGAATTTTGTCAAAGGCTTTCTCTGCATCTATTGAGATAATCATATGATTTTTATTTTTCAGTTTGTTAATGTGGTGTATTACGTTGATTGATTTGCGGATATTGAAGAATCCTTGCATTCCTGGGATAAAGCCCACTTGGTCATGATGTATGATCTTCTTAATGTGTTGTTGGATTCTGATTGCTAGAATTTTGTTAAGGATTTTTGCATCTATGTTCATCAGTGATATTGACCTGTTCAGTTCAGTTCAGTTCAGTCGCTCAGTCGTGTCCGACTCTCCGCGACCCCATGAATCACAGCACGCCAGGCCTCCCTGTCCATCACCAACTCCCGGAGTACACTCAAACTCATGTCCACAGAGTCGGTGATGCCATCCAGCCATCTCATTCTCCGTCGTCCCCTTCTCCTCCCGCCCCCAACCTTTCCCAGCATCAGAGTCTTTTCCAGTGAGTCAACTCGTCTCATGAGGTGGCCAAAGTATTGGAGTTTCAGCTTTAGCATCAGTCCCTCCAATGAACATCCAGGATTGATCTCCTTTAGAATGGACTGGTTGGATCTCCTTGCAGTATAAGGGACTCTCAAGAGTCTTCTCCAACACCACAGTTCAAAAGCATCGATTCTTCGGCGATCAGCTTTCTTCACAGTCCAACTCTCACATCCATACATGACCACGGGAAAAACCATTGCCTTGACTAGACGGACCTTGGTCGGCAAAGTAATGTCTCTGCTTTTTAATATACTATCAAGGTTGGTCATAATTTTCCTTCCAAGGAGCAAGCGTCTTTTAATTTCATGGCTGCAATCAGCATCTGCAGTGATTTTGGAGCCCAAAAAAACAAAGTCTGACACTGTTTCCACTGTTTTTCCATCTATTTCCCATGAAGTGATGGGACCAGATGCCATGATCTTTGTTTTCTGAATGTTGAGCTTCAAGCCAACCTTTTCACTCTCCTCTTTCACTTTCATCAAGAGGCTTTTGAGTTCCTCTTCACTTTCTGTCATAAGGGTAGTGTCATCTGCATATCTGAGGTTATTGATATTTCTCCCAGCAATCTTGATTCCAGCTTGTGCTTCTTCCAGCCCAGCGTTCCTCATGATGTACTCTGCATATAAGTTAAATAAGCAAGGTGATAATATACAACCTTGACGCACTCCTTTTCCTATTTGGAACCAGTCTTTTGTTCCATGACCGGTTCTAACTGTTGCTTCCTGACCTGCATACAGGTTTCTCAAGAGGCAGGTCAGGTGGTCTGGGATTCCCATCTCTTTCAGAATGTTCCACAGTTTATTGTGATCCACACAGTCAAAGGCTTTGGCATAGTCAATGAAGCAGAAATAGATGTTTTTCTGAAACTCTCTTGCTTTCTCCATGATCCAGCGGATGTTGGCAATTTGATCTCTGGTGCCTCTGCCTTTTCTAAAACCTGCTTGAACATCTGGCAGTTCACGGTTTACATACTGCTGAAGCCTGGCTTGGAGAATTTTGAGCATGACTTTACTAGCGTGTGAGATGAGTGCAATTGTGCGGTAGTTTGAGCATTCTTTGGCATTGCCTTTCTTTGGGATTGGAATGAAGACTGACCTCTTCCAGTCCTGTGGCCACTGCTGAGTTTTCCAAATCTGCTGGCATATTGAGTGCAGCACTTTCACAGCATCATCTTTCAAGACTTGAAATAACTCAACTGGAATTCCATCACCACCACTAGCTTTGTTCCTAGTGATGCTTTCTAAGGCCCACTTGACTTCACATTCCAAGATGTCTGGCTCTAGGTCAGTGATCACATTATCGTGATTATCTTGGTCGTGAAGATCTTTTTTGTACAGTTCTTCTGTGTATTCCTGCCACCTCTTCTTAATGTCTTCTGCTTCTGTTAGGTCTATACCATTTCTGTCCTTTATCGAGCCCATCTTTGCATGAAAAGTTCCCTTGGAATCTCTAATTTTCTTGAAGAGGTCTCTTGTTTTTCCTATTCTGTTGTTTTCCTCTATTTCTTTGCATTGATCACTGAGGAAGGCTTTCTTATCTCTCCTTGCTATTCTTTGGAACTCTGCATTCAGATGCTTATATCTTTCCTTTTCTCCTTTGCTTTTCGCCTCTCTTCTTTTTACAGCTATTTGTAAGGCCTCCTCAGACAGCCATTTCGCTCTTTTGCATTTCTTTTCCATGGGGATGGTCTTGGTCCCTGTCTCCTGTACAATGTCACGAACCTCCGTCCAGAGTTCATCAGGCACTCTATCAATCAGATCTAGTCCTTTAAATCTATTTCTCACTTCCACTGCATAATCATAAGGGATTTGATTGAGGTCATATCTGAATGGTCTAGTGGTTTTCCCTACTTTCTTCAATTTAAGTCTGAACTTCGCAATAAGGAGTTCATGATCTGAGCCACAGTCAGCTCCTGGTCTTGTTTTCGCTAACTGTATACAGCTTCTCCATCTTTGGTTGCAAAGAATATAATCAATCTGATTTCGGTGTTGACCATCTGGTGATGTCCATGTGTAGAGTCTTCTCTTGTGTTGTTGGAAGAGGGTGTTTGCTATGACCAGTGCATTCTCTTGACAAAACTCTATTAGCCTTTGCCCTGCTTCATTCCGTGCTCCAAGGCCAAATTTGCCAGTTACTCCAGGTGTTTCTTGACTTCCTACTTTTGCATTCCAGTCCCCTATAATGAAAAGGACATCTTTTTTGGGTGTTAGTTCTAAAAGGTCTTGTAGGTCTTCATAGAACCGATTAACTTCGGCTTCTTCAGCATTACTGGTTGGGGCATAGGCCTGGATTACTGTAATATTGAATGGTTTGCCTTGGAAACGAACAGAAATCATCCTGTCATTTTTAAGATTGCATCCAAGTACTGCATTTCGGACTCTTTTGTTTACCATGATGGCTACTCCATTTCTTCTAAGGGATTCCTGCCCACAGTAGTAGATATAATGGCTATCCGAGTTAAATTCACCCATTCCAGTCCATTTTTGTTCACTGATTCCTAGAATGTCAACGTTCACTCTTGCCATCTCCTGTTTGACCACTTCCAATTTGCCTTGATTCATGGACCTAACATTCCAGGTTCCTATGCAATATTGCTCTTTACAGCACCGGACCTTGTTTCTATCATTGGTCACATCCACAACTGGGTATTGGTTTTGCTTTTGCTCCATCCCTTTATTCCTTCTATAGTTATTTCTCCACTGAGCTCCAGTAGCATACTGGGCACCTACCGACCTGGGGAATTCCTCATTCATTATCCTATCATTTTGCCCTTTGTTACTGTTCACGGGGTTCTCAAGGCAAGTATACTGAAGTGATATTGACCTGTAGTTTTCTTTTATTGTGGGGTCTTTACCAGGTTTTGGGATTAGGGTGATGGTGGCCTCATAGAATGAGTTTGGAAGTTTCCCTTCCTCAGCAATTTTCTGGAAGAGTTTGAGTAGAATAGGTGTTAGCTCTTCTCTAAATTTTTGGTAGAATTCAGCTTTGAAGCCGTCTGGACCTGGGCTTTTGTTTGCTGGAAGATTTCTGGTTACGGCCTCTAGTTCCGTGCTTGTGATGGGTCTGTTCAGATTTTCTATTTCTTCCTGGTTCAGTTTTGGAAAGGTGTACTTTTCTAGGAATTTGTCCATTTCTTCCAGGTTATTGCCATATAATTGCTGAGTAGACGCGACGCGAGAGACGCCGGCCTCGGAGGTGCAGATGCGACGCGAGAGACGCCGGCCCCGGCGGCGCAGACGCGATGCGAAAGACGCCGGCCCCGGCGGCGCAGATGCGACGCGAGAGACGCCAGCCCGGGCGCAACGAACGACGCAAAGAGGTGCGGCCGTGAGGAGCTACCCCAAGCCTGAGGCCAGGGCCGGCGGCCGAGAGGAGCTACCCCACGTCCAACAGGTGGTGGCTGCGCGGGCGCAGGAGTGCCAAGAGGAGCTACTCCACGTTCAAGGTCAGGAGGGGCGGCCTTGAGGAGATACCCCTCATCCAAGGTAAGGTACAGTGGCTGCACTTTGCTGGAGCGGCTGTGAAGAGATTTTCCACGACCAAGGTAAGAGAAACCCAAATAAGATGGTAGGTATTGCTAGGGGGCACCAGAGGGCAGACAAACTGAAATCATAATCACAGGAAACTAGCCGATCTGATCACATGGACCACAGCCGAATGTGGTCCACTGGAGAAGGAAATCGCAAACCACTTCAGTATACTTGCCTTGAGAACCCCATGAACAGTAACAAAGGGCAAAATGATAGGATACTGAATGAGGAATTCCCCAGGTCAGTAGGTGCCCAGTATGCTACTGGAGCTCAGTGGAGAAATAACTATAGAAGGAATAAAGGGATGAAGCAAAAGCAAAACCAATACCCAGTTGTGGATGTGACCAGTGATAGAAGCAAGGTCCGGTGCTGTAAAGAGCAATATTGCATAGGAACCTGGAATGTTAGGTCCATGAATCAAGGCAAATTGGAAGTGGTCAAACAGGAGATGGCAAGAGTGAATGTCGACATTCTAGGAATCAGTGAACTAAAATGGACTGGAATGGGTGAATTTAACTCGGATGACCATTATATCTACTACTGTGGGCAGGAATCCCTTAGAAGAAATGGAGTAGCCATCATGGTCAACAAAATAGTCCGAAATGCAGTTCTTGGATGCAATCTTAAAAATGACAGGATGATTTCTGTTCGTTTCCAAGGCAAACCATTCAATATTACAGTAATCCAGGCTTATGCCCCAACCAGTAATGCTGAAGAAGCCGAAGTTAATCGGTTCTATGAGGACCTACAGACCTTTTAGAACTAACACCCAAAAAAGATGTCCTTTTCATTATAGGGGACTGGAATGCAAAAGTAGGAAGTCAAGAAACACCTGGAGTAACTGGCAAATTTGGCCGTGGAGCACGGAATGAAGCAGGGCAAAGGCTAATAGAGTTTTGCCAAGAGAACACACTGGTCATAGCAAACACCCTCTTCCAACAACACAAGAGAAGACTCTACACATGGACATCACCAGATGGTCAACACCGAAATCAGATTGATTATATTCTTTGCAGCCAAAGATGGAGAAGCTGTATACAGTTAGCAAAAACAAGACCAGGAGCTGACTGTGGCTCAGATCATGAACTCCTTATTGCGAAGTTCAGACTTAAATTGAAGAAAGTAGGGAAAACCACTAGACCATTCAGATATGACCTCAATCAAATCCCTTATGATTATACAGTGGAAGTGAGAAATAGATTTAAGGGACTAGATCTGATTGATAGAGTGCCTGATGAACTCTGGACGGAGGTTCGTGACATTGTACAGGAGACAGGGACCAAGACCATCCTCATGGAAAAGAAATGCAAAAGAGCGAAATGGCTGTCTGAGGAGGCCTTACAAATAGCTGTGAAAAGAAGAGAAGAAAAAAGCAAAGGAGAAAAGGAAAGATATAAGCATCTGAATGCAGAGTTCCAAAGAATAGCAAGGAGAGATAAGACAGCCTTCCTCAGTGATCAATGCAAAGAAATAGAGGAAAACAACAGAATAGGAAAAACAAGAGACCTCTTCAAGAAAATTAGAGATTCCAAGGGAACATTTCATGCAAAGATGGGCTCAATAAAGGACAGAAATGGTATGGACCTAACAGAAGCAGAAGATATTAAGAAGAGGTGGCAGGAATACACAGAAGAACTGTACAAAAAAGATCTTCACGACCAAGATAGTCACGATAATGTGATCACTGACCTAGAGCCAAACATCTTAGAATGTGAAGTCAAGTGGGCCTTAGAAAGCATTACTACTAACAAAGCTAGTGGAGGTGATGGAATTCCAGTTGAGTTATTTCAAGTCTTGAAAGATGATGCTGTGAAAGTGCTGCACTCAATATGCCAGCAGATTTGGAAAACTCAGCAGTGGCCACAGGACTGGAAGAGGTCAGTCTTCATTCCAATCCCAAAGAAAGGCAATGCCAAAGAATGCTCAAACTACCAAACAATTGCACTCATCTCACACGCTAGTAAAGTCATGCTCAAAATTCTCCAAGCCAGGCTTCAGCAATATGTGAACCGTGAACTCCCAGATGTGCAAGCAGTTTTAGAAAAGGCAGAGGCACCAGAGATCAAATTGCCAACATCCGCTGGATCATGGAGAAAGCAAGAGAGTTTCAGAAAAACATCTATTTCTGCTTCATTGACTATGCCAAAGCCTTTGACTGTGTGGATCACAATAAACTGTGGAACATTCTGAAAAAGAGATGGGAATCCCAGACCACCTGACCTGCCTCTTGAGAAACCTGTATGCAGGTCAGGAAGCAACTGTTAGAACTGTACATGGAACAACAGACTGGTTCCAAATAGGAAAAGGTGTACGTCAAGGTTGTATATTGTCACCTTGCTTATTTAACTTATATGCAGAGTACATCATGAGGAACGCTGGGCTGGAAGAAGCACAAGCTGGAATCAAGATTGCTGGGAGAAATATCAATAACCTCAGATATGCAGATGACACTACCCTTATGACAGAAAGTGAAGAGGAACTCAAAAACCTCTTGATGAAAGTGAAAGAGGAGAGTGAAAAGGTTGGCTTGAAGCTCAACATTCAGAAAACAAAAATCATGGCATCTGGTTCCATCACTTCATGGGAAATAGATAGAAAAACAGTGGAAACAGTGTCAGACTTTATTTTCTTGGGCTCCAAAATCACTGCAGATGCTGATTGCAGCCATGAAATTAAAAGATGCTTACTCCTTGGAAGGAAAGTTATGACCAACCTTGATAGTATATTAAAAAGCAGAGACATTACTTTGCCAACCAAGGTCCGTCTAGTCAAGGCAATGGTTTTTCCCATGGTCATGTATGGATGTGAGAGTTGGACTGTGAAGAAGGCTGATCGCCAAAGAATCGATGCTTTTGAACTGTGGTGTTGGAGAAGACTCCTGAGAGTCCCTTATACTGCAAGGAGATCCAACCAGTCCATTCTAAAGGAGATCAACCCTGGATGTTCATTGGAGGGACTGATGCTAAAGCTGAAACTGCAATACTTTGGCCACCTCATGCGACGAGTTGACTCACTGGAAAAGACTGTGATGCTGGGAAAGGTTGGGGGCGGGAGGAGAAGGGGACGACCGAGAATGAGATGGCTGGATGGCATCACCGACTCTGTGGACATGAGTTTGAATGTACTCCGGGGGTTGGTGATGGACAGGGAGGCCTGGCGTGCTGTGATTCATGGGGTCACGGAGAGTCGGACACGACTGAGTGACTGAACTGAACTGAACTGACTGAACTGAGTATTCTCTAATAATCCTTTGTATTTCTGTGTTGTCAGTTGTGATCTCTCCATTTTCATTTCTAATTTTATTGATTTGGTTCTTCTTCCTTTGTTTCTTGTTAAGTCTGGCTAGTGATTTGTCAATTTTATTTACCTTCTCAAAGAACAAGCTTTTGGCTTTGTTGATTTTTGCTATGGTCTCTTTTGTTTCTTTTGCATTTATCTCTGCCTTAATTGTTACAATTTCTTTCCTTTTACTAACCCTGGGGTTCTTCATTTGTTCCTTTTCTAGTTGCTTTAAATGTAGAGTTAGGTTATTTAGTTGACTTTTTTCTTGTTTCTTGAGGTGTGCCTATATTGTTATGAACTTCCCCCTTCAGTTCAGATCAGTTCAGTTCAGTCGCTCAGTCGTGTCCGACTCTCTGCGACCCCATGAATTACAGCACGCCAGGCCTACCTGTCCATCACCAACTCCCGGAGTACACTCAAACTCATGTCCACAGAGTCGGTGATGCCATCCAGCCATCTCATTCTCCGTCGTCCCCTTCTCCTCCCGCCCCCAACCTTTCCCAGCATCAGAGTCTTTTCCAGTGAGTCAACTCATCACATGAGGTGGCCAAAATATTGGAGTTTCAGCTTTAGCATCAGTCCCTCCAATGAACAGCCAGGATTGACCTCCTTAAGAATGGACTGGTTGGATCTCCTTGCAGTCCAAGGGACTCTCAAGAGTCTTCTCCAACACCACAGTTCAAAAACATCGATTCTTCGGCAATCAGCTTTCTTCACAGTCCAACTCTCACATCCATACATGACCACGGGAAAAACCATTGCTTTGACTAGACGGACCTTGATTGGCAAAGTAATGTGTCTGCTTTTTAATATACTATCAATGTTGGTCATAACTTTCCTTCCAAGGAGCAAGCGTCTTTTAATTTCATGGCTGCAATCAGCATCTGCAGTGATTTTGGAGCCCAAAAAAATAAAGTCTGACACTGTTTCCACTGTTTTTCCATCTATTTCCCATGAAGTGATGGGACCAGATGCCATGATCTTTGTTTTCTGAATGTTGAGCTTCAAGCCAACCTTTTCACTCTCCTCTTTCACTTTCATCAAGAGGCTTTTTAGTTCCTCCTCACTTTCTGCCGTAAGAGTAGTGTCATCTGCGTATCTGAGGTTATTGATATTTCTCCCGGCAATCTTGATTCCAGCTTGTGCTTCTTCCAGCCCAGCGTTCCTCATGATGTACTCTGCATATAATTTAAATAAAGGCAATGCCAAAGAATGCTCAAACTACCCCACAATTGCACTCATCTCACACGCTAGTAAAGTCATGCTCAAAATTCTCCAAGCCAGGCTTCAGCAATATGTGAACCGTGAACTCCCAGATGTTCAAGCAGGTTTTAGAAAAGGCAGAGGCACCAGAGATCAAATTGCCAACATCCGCTGGATCATGGAGAAAGCAAGAGATTTCCAGAAAAAACATCTATTCCTGCTTCATTGATTATGCCAAAGCCTTTGACTGTGTGGATCACAATAAACTGTGGAACATTCTGAAAGAGATGGGAATCCCAGACCACCTGACCTGCCTCTTGAGAAACCTGTATGCAGGTCAGGAAGCAACAGTCAGAACTGTACATGGAACAACAGACTGGTTCCAAATAGGAAAAGGAGTACGTCAAGGCTGTATATTGTCACCTTGCTTATTTAACTTATTTAACTTCCCCCTTAGCACGGCTTTTACAGAGTCCCAGAGGTTTTGGGTTGTTGTGTTTTCATTTTCATTCATTTCTATGCATATTTTGATTTCTCTTTTGATTTCTTCTATGATTTGTTCGTTATTCAGCAGCGTGTTTTTCAGCATCCTTATGTTGGCATTTTTAATAGTTTTACTCCCGTAATTGAGATCTAATCTTACTGCATTGTGGTCAGAAAAGATGCTTGGAATGATTTCAATTTTTTTGAATTTACCAAGGCTAGATTTATGGCCCAGGATGTGATCTATCCTGGAAAAGGTTCCGTGTGCGCTTGAGAAAAAGATGAAATTCATTGTTTTGGCGTGAAATGTCCTATAGAGATCTATTAGGTCTAACTGGTCTATTGTATCATTTAAAGTTTGTGTTTCCTTGTTAATTTTCTGTTTAGTTGACCTATCCATAGATGTAAGTGGATTATTAAAATCTCCTACTATTATTGCATTGTTGTTAATTTCCCCTTTCATACTTGTTAGTAATTGTCTTACATATTGCGGTGCTCCTATATTGGGTGCATAAATATTTATAATTGTTATATCTTTTTGGATTGATCTTTTGATCATTATGTATTTTCCTTTTTTGTCTCTTTCACAGCCTTTGTTTTAAAGTCTATTTTATCTGATATGAGTATTGCTACTCCTGCTTTCTTTTGGTCTCTATTTGCGTGGAATATCTTTTTCCAGCCCTTCACTTTCAGTCTGTATGTGTCCCTCGTTTTGAGGTGGGTCTATTGTAGACAACATATATGGGGGTCTTGTTTTTGTATTCATTCAGCCAGCCTTTGTCTTTTGGTTGGGGCATTCCACCCATTTATATTTAAGGTAATTATTGATAAGTATGATCCCGTAGCCATTTTCTTTATTGCTTTGGGTTCGAGTTCATACACCCTTTCTGTGTTTCCTGTCTAGAGAAGATCCTTTAGCATTTGTTGGAGAGCTGGTTTGGTGATGCTGAATTCCCTCAGCTTTTGCTTGTCTGTAAAGCTTTTGATTTCTCCTTCATATTTGAATGAGATCCTTGCTGGGTACAGTAATGTGGGCTGTAGGTTATTTTCTTTCATCACTTTAAGTATGTCTTGCCATTTCCTCCTGGCCTGAAGAGTTTCTGTTGAAAGATCAGCTGTTATCCTTATGGGAATCCCCTTTTGTGTTATTTGCTGCTTTTCCCTTGCTGCTTTTAATATTTGTTTTTTGTGTTTGATCTTTGTTAATTTGATAAATATGTGTGTTGGAGTATTTCCCCTTGGGTTTATCTGTTGGGGACTCTCTGGGTTTCTTGGACTTGGGTGATTATTTCTTTCCCCATTTTAGGGAAGTTTTCAATTATTATCTCCTCAAGTATTCTCTCATGGTCTTTCTTTTTGTCTTCTTCTTCTGGGACTCCTATGATTCGAATGCTGGAGCATTTAACATTGTCCCAGAGGTCTCTAATATTGTCCTCATTTCTTTTAATTCGTTTTTCTTTTTTCCTCTCTGTTTCATTTATTTCTACAATTCTATCTTCTAGCTCGCTTATCCTGTCTTCTGTCTCTGTTATTCTACTGTTTGTTCCCTCCAGAGTGTTTCTGATCTCATCTATTGCATTATTCATTGTATATTGACTCTTTATTATTTCCTCTAAGTCTTTATTAAACCTTTCTTCCATCTTCTCCATCCTTTTTCCAGGTTATTTATCTGTAACTCCATTTTGCTTTCAAGATTTTGAATCATTTTCACCATCAAAATTCTCAATTTTTATTAGGTAGATTCCCTATATCTTCCTCTTTTGTTTGTGTTGGTGGGCATTTATCTTGTTCCTTTACCTGCTGGATATTTCTCTGCCTCTTCATCTTGCTTATATTGCTTTGCTTGGGGTGGCCTTTCCATCTTCTGGCCGTTTGTGGAGTTCTCTTTATTATGTAGTTTCCTTGCTGTGTTTGGGGTTGGACGGGTGACTTGTCAAAGTTCCCTGGTTAGGGAAGCTTGTGTCGGTGTTTTGGTAGGTGGAGCTGGATTTCTTCTCTCTGGAGTGCCATGAAGTGTCCAGTAATGAGTTATGAGATGTCAGTGGGTTTGGAGTGACTTTGGGCAGCCTGTATATTGAAGATCAGGGCTATTTTCCTGTGTTGCTGGATAATTTGCGTGGTATGTCTTGTTCTTGAACTTTTTGACCCTTGGGTGGTGCTTGGTTTTAGTGTAGGTATGGAGACGTTTGATGAGCTCCTATCGATTAATTTTTCCTGGAGTCAGGAGTTCTCTGGTGTTCTCAGGATTCGTGCTTAAGCCTCTTGCCTCTGGTTTTTGGTCTTATTCTTGGAGTAGCCTCTAGACTACTCTATCTGTCATTTCCAAGGTGGTTCCCTCTGTTTTAGCTTCTGTTTGCGGGTCTCTTCAGTGTCTAATTTCCGTCCTGACACTAGGGTGCAGGTGGACACTTTTTAAAGGCTCAGTTTTTCAGTCTTGTTCTGGGAAGGGAGGAACACTGCAGATAAATATCTCTGGCATCTGTGGGGAGTGCTCGCAGCGTCTCGGCTACACTGGGTTTGTCCCCACTCAAAGCGCATGTGCTGTCCCAGTCTACACTGCACAGGCTCTAGGTTGCTCTGCTGGGAACTGTCCGAGCCTGGGGCTGGGTTGTATGCACTTCCCAGGTCTGAGCGGCTCAAGTTCAGTTTCTAGGGTACTCCACAAAGGCGCAGACTTGGTTGGGTCTGCGTTTTGTGCCTTCCCCGGCCCGAGCAGCTCAGGGGACCAGGTGTTTGGCAGGCGTGGTCGCTGCGACTTATTGCCTCCCCAATTACGTGCCACTCGGTTTTCTGGGTGTACAACCGGCACACCTTCTCAGGCGGATATCGACCGGCCCGAGCCCAAGAAGTCTTGATTAGCAAGCCTGCCTTCAGTTTGGTATCGGATGCCTTTCTGGGGCCTCGGTTGCCCCCTCCTGCTCTGGCTGCCCTCCCTTGCCTGTCTAGGTGGGGGGATGGGGGATGGGCTGACCACAGCCGCTTCTCTCTGCTCAGTCTTTTGTTCTGTGTGCGGGGCTGGCGGAGTCTGAGGTTAGAGCTTTCCGCCTTTTCATGGGGAAGCTATCCCACAGTCTGCTTTGCTATCCCCAGTTCTCTCAGATTGCCCTCGCGGCATTTAAGCCCAGTCCTCTCTCTAAGCATTTCAGCCGGCTCCTCCCTGCCCAGCCCCCACTTGCTAATGGCGTATACAGGCGTCTGCGCTGCTTCTCCGCTGGGAGTTACCATTTGGCGGGTAATCTGTCGGTTTTAAAAAAATCTTAAAAAAAAAAGAGGGTTATGTGGCCCTCTGAGGTTCCAAGGCTCGCCACAGACTCGCCAGTGAGAGTGTTTCCTGGTGTTTGGAAACGTCTCTCTTTTTAAAGCCTCCCTTCCTGGGACGGAGCTCTGTCCTTCTTTTGTCTCTCTTTTTATCTTTTATGTTTTTTCCTACCTCCTTTTGAAGACAAAGGGCTGCTTTTCTGGGTACCTGATGTCCTCTGCCAGCATTCAGAAGTTGTTTTGTGGACTTTACTCCGCGTTCAAATGTTCTTTTGATGAATTTGTGGGGGAGAGAGTGGTCTCGCCGTCCTATTCCTCCACCATCTTGTTCCTTCTCTGATCTTACTTTTTATATGTATAGATACGGATATATATATTGTGAGTGTGTATATATATATTCTGTGTGTATATATATATATATTCACTATATATATACACATATATATATCCACATACATACACAACATAGTGATTGTGTATATATAGTCACTATATATACACACAAATATACACAATTTTTCACTCACACAAACATACATATTCTAAGAACAATATCACAAGATTGATGAAAAAGGCTACTTTTTGTCCTATACTCAGACCTCTTGTAAAAACTATTTCTGCTCAACTAACCTATTTTTGTCATTATTCTTTCACTTTGAGGACTTATTTGCAATCCTATTAGAGTACCTACCACATAGTGAACAAAATACTCTCTCCATTGATGCAATAATATTTTTCTGTAAAAAGAGTCATCTTACTGTGAATAAAGCAATTCAGTTCATGTTTTCTATTGCTGTGGCTTTCCATAAAATGGCAAATACCATTTTCTACAAGAGATACATATTACAGACCATCAAAAATAACATCAAGGATTCATTTTCACTTATATAGCAGAAATATCATTTTTACTAATTTTCCCACCAATGCACCCAGAGTATTTTATCTAGTCTAATAGTCTTTTCAGAGAGAAAATATTATGTTTCATCTAAAATATATTTTCACATGTAGGGATACTAAAATCGATAATCAACTAAACTGAGGTTAGTCTATTTCTGAAATTAAAAAAAAAAAAATTATTGGTGACCATTATACATTCAGCTCTGTCAAGGGGCATCCCTGCCATTGGAGTCAATGTATTTTCATCTAAATACTTAGCTAACTCTTCCTCAGTCTGGGTTCTACCAGTTGAATATAGCAAACCCTCAGATCTGCTTTGACTGGGCTATGGTATGCTGCTGCTGCTGCTCAGTCACTTCAGTCGTGTCCAGCTCTGTGAGACCCCATAGACGGCAGCCCACCAGGCTCCGCCATCCCTGGGATTCTCCAGGCAAGAACACTGAAGTGGGTTGCCATTGCTATGGTATAGGATTTCCAAAATCCATCTCTACAGTGTTCAGACAGTCCCTGTAGAGAGAATACACATGCAACTACCAGAGTTTCTTTAACTAATTTGAAGTTAAGATGTGCTAAGTTTTGAGGAAATTAAAAGAAGTTGACAGACTACTTTTAACTTCTCTTAAAAAATGTATGGCTTTCCTGGTCGTTCAGTTGATAAAGAAACTACTTGTATTCAGGAGACCCAGGTTCAATCCCTGATTTGGGAAGATCTCCTGGAGAAGGGTCACATAACTTTATTTCCTTATTCTTCCTACTTATTCCAAATCATTTCTACATTTGACTTAAGTTACATTTTTATGATTCTTTGGTTTGTTGGTAACTTTATAGTTCTATTTGCTCTGTTTTTAATTACCAAATGGAATGACCTTTAAAGTAAAAACAGAAGCTTTGAAGATAATTATTTGCTCAAAACTGATGAAGATATAGGGACCTTGGAGAAATTGCTATAATGGTCCCACTGTATGCCATTACAAAGATAACCATTAAAATCCACATGTGATATTGAACCTATATTGTATTAATTTTCCTTTTAATAAAAAGGTACTGTTGCCTTACACCTTTGTGCTCAGTAGACTCTTAAATTGTTCTTATTTATGGCGATTCCTTTTTACCTTTTCCATGCTGCAATTTTGGGTTCTTGTTTTGAGTTATTTTCATTTCCTAAACTTAAAACACCATGATGTCTCTTACTGCTTTTACAGAAATGCATGTTTTATTTGACCCCATATCATTCAAGACAGGTTCAATGAAACCTGGAACTGGTGAAAACATTTACTAATCTTCTACTGCTATTTGCAGTTGGAGGCAACTGTCTCCTTATATTCCTTTCCTAGTCAACTCAATGAAAATTAAAATTGACAGAAACAATTTCTAGAAGGAAAGTGGGAAAAATGAACACGGGAGTTGAAAATATATATCCTCTTTTCTTATATTAAGGCCACAGTATACTGTTGTAAGTTTGTTTCTATTTTAATGATATTTCAAATATATAAAATGCATATATTCAAATTACCAAAAGGAAATCAATATAAAGTACCTTTTTTTTTGAATGCTAAGGCAAAAACTATCGGGGATAGTTCATTATGTACAGTCTATATGTGAGTCAGTTGATTATCAACAGCCATAGTTATAAGAGGTGATATGAATGGACATGAGATGAAAAGAGTTTTAAGACCACAGTGAATTAAAACTTACAAAACACCTTGCTTTGACATGGTTTTTCAGTGGAGTAGGTCAAGTAGTCTGTACAGCATTATAGGATATCCTGCAGCATTATTCTGATCTTTTCATATCTGTACAATGAGTATTTTGCTTAAACTATAAGTGAAAGACATGGTTGACTGAAAAGAAATTTAGTGGGCAAATCTCATGCTTCACAGTTTCATGTCCTGATGTTATTTCTTTCCACTAAAAACCTACAGCAAAAAGCTGCAAACCAGTATCCCTCTTAGCAGTTTAAAAGCAAGTTTCTGGTTGTTTCCCTGGTGGCTCAGATGGTAAATAATTTGCCTGCAATGCGGGAGATCTACGTTCGATCCCTGGGTCAGGAAGATACCCTGCAGAAGGGAACGGGAATCCACTCCAGTATTCTTGCCTGGGAAATCCCACGGACAAAGGAGCCTGGTGGGCTACAGTCCATAGAGTCACGGAGGGTTGGACTGAATTAAGTGACTAACATTTTCACACTTTGTGGTTGTTTGTCATGCACATTTAAGAAGTTTTACCCATTTATATGGATTATACATTAAAGTAATGCATTACTTGAAAAAAGCTGAACAACACTGGATTAACATTCCTCAAACGTAGTGTTGACTGAGGTTAAGTATTTCTGATAGAGAAGAAAAATTTCTTGTTTACATAGTTTGCAAAAGTTTACTAAATTAATATATCAACACATTTGCAGAAATAGGCTTTTTATGTCAAATGACATTTATTATTTGTTCTCAAGTAATTTTGAAATATTTTGGTGGGAAGCCCTACAACACAATGGATAATTCTATTAACTAATTTTAGAAAACTGAATAAACTATTTTGCAATTTTCATGATTGATATATAGTGAAGTTAACAGAAATAATTGCAAGCAACATGTTTAGTTTTATGTAGGCATGCTGCTGCTTCTGCTGCTAAGTCACTTCAGTCATGTCCGACCCTTAGCGACCCCATGGACTGCAGCCTACCAGGCTCCTCCATCCATGGGATGTTCTAGGCAAGAGTACTGCTATTTTATGTTAAATTTTATTTTAATTACATCTTGAATAGTGAACATATGTAAAGATAATTTTGTTTTCTCTCATTTGACACCTTTCCTATAAATTGCTTTACTTATTTAATGATAAATAAATTACTCTAAATTGGAAATATAGATGCTAAAAAGTACATTTCATTTCAGGTTTAACTTTGGAATTCAATATACAGGTTGAAATTTAAATACCTAAACAAAATAAGATACACTGATATAAAAATCTTATTTTTTAAGAATTCTAATATTTTGTGCTAAAATGATTTTCACATTTTTTGCTTTTTTTTGTATTTTAAAAAATGAGAAGTTTTCAATTATTTGTAAGTGCTTTTCAAATCAGTCAGTTCAGCCACTCAGTCATGTCTGACTCTTTGTGACCCCATGGACTGCATGCAGCACACCAGGCTTCCCTGTCCTTCACCAACTCCCAGAGCTTGCTCAAACTCATGTCCATTGAGTTGGTGATGCCATCCAACCATCTCATCCACTGTCATCCCCTTCTCCGCCTGCCTTCAGTCTTGCCCAGCAGCAGGTCTTTTCCAATAAGTCAGTTCTTTGCATCAGGTGGCCAAAGTATTGGAGCTTCAGCTTCAACATCAGTCCTTCCAAAGAAGATTCAGGATTATTTCCTTTAGGACTGACTGGTTTGATCTCCTTGCAGTCCAAGGGACTCTCACGAGTCTTCTCCAACACCACAGTTCAAAAGCATCAGTTCTTTGGCACTCAGCTTTCTTTATGGTCCAACTCTCACATCCATACATGGCTACTGTAAAAACCATAGCTTTGACTAGATGGAACTTTGTCAGCAAAACAATGCCTCTGCTTTTTAATATGCTATCCAGGTGGGTCATAACTTTTTTTCCAAGGAGCAAGCATCTTTTAATTTCATGGCTACAGTCAATATCTGAGGTGATTTTGGAGCCCAAGAAAATCAAGTCTGTCACTGTTTCCATTGTTTCCCATCTATTTGCCATGAAGTGATGGGACCAGATGCCATGATCTTAGTTTTCTGAATGCTGAGTTTTAAGCCAACATTTTTCACTCTCCTCTTTCACTTTCATCAATAGACTCTTTAGTTCTTCTTCACTTTCTGCCGTGAGGGTAGTGTCATCTGCATATCTGAGGTTATTGGTATTTCTCCCGGCAATCTTGATTCCAGCTTGTGCTTCACTTAGTCCAGCATTTCTCATGATGTACTCTGCATCTAAGTTAAATAAGCAGGGTGACAATATACAGCCTTGACATACTCCTTTTCCTATTTGGAACCAGTCTCTTGTTCCATGTCCAATTCTAACTGTTGCTTCTTGACCTGCATACAAATTTCAAATAACATTTTGCAATATGGACAGTCTTGAATCTTATAAATTAAAACAAATAACAAATTGGACATAATAATGCTTCTTTGTTTATGAGATATTGCAATTTGATGTGCCATAGATTTTGACCACAAAACACAGTTTATGACCTGATTGAGATTATCTTGAAGTTAGTTTGCAAAATATTTACAATTTTATATTTCTCTAACTTGTTTTCCAACATCACTCTTCTTTACATTACAAATCATATTCTATTTTGTCATAAGTTATGCAACAGTATTTGACCAACATGAAAATTGTACGTTTTTAAAGAAAATGTTCAAATAGATATCACAGTGAAAATATCTGCACCATGCAATGCTGCTCAGGTCAATACATGTTAGAAACCATCTGAGGGCACAGGCACTTGCATACACATCTCATCTTCAAAAATCCCAGCTATGATCACTTGATATGCATTATGTGGCTTCTAAATTTGTTGCTTGGTCTGTTTTGAATGGAAAAAAAAATCAAATTTATTAATTAAATAAAGAGACATTATCAACATTTCTTACCACTCTTCATCCACTACCACCACCACCAACTTTGTCCAGAAATTATTAGCCTATTACTCAAAATTCTAGATTACTATTTATGACCAAAGTCAGAAATGTTTAAAGTCATCAAAATATATTTTAACATCCATGTTATGATTTGTATCTCATTCTTTACCCATTTGTTAGTACAATGCAATAGTCTAAAGTAAGCCTCGGGGACACAAAGAAGAAATAAAGTCTTTGAACAGTCTAGAAATTATGCCAAAAACTCCAAGTACTAGAAGTCAGCCCATGCTATAGACTGTCCAGAGCTTTCTTGACTGATTTTCTGTCTTTCCTGCCTTCCTTTCTTTAATTTTATTTATTTAGTTATTTATCATTGAAATACAGTTGCTGTTCAATATTATATAATTCACAGGTGTACAATATAGTGATTCACAATTTTTAAAAGTTGCATTCCGTTTATTGTTATTAGAAAATATTGTCTGTATTCCCTGTGTTATAAACTATATCCTTGTAGCCTATTTTTTACATAGTAGTTTGTACCTCTTATTCCCCTACACTTATATTACCCTCCTCTTCGCTCTCTCTACCGGTAACTACCAGTTTGTTCACTGTATCTGTGAGCTTACTTTTTATTTTTTTAGTTATATTCACTAGTCTTCTTACTTTTTTTTTTTTAGATTCCACATATAAGTGACATCATAAAATATTGTCTTTCTCTAACTTATTTCATACTGCATAATGCCCTCCAGGTTCATCTATGTTGCTGAAAATGGCAAAATTTTCGTTCTTTTTCATGGCTGAGTATTATTTCATTACACACACACATATCTTCTACGTATATATAAGATATATACCTTGGCAATTGTAAATAATGCTGAAATGAACATAGAGGTACATGTATCTTTTCAAATTAGTGTTGTTTCTTTCAGATATATATCCAGGAGTGAAATTGTTAAGACATAAAGTAATTATATTTTAAGTTTTTGGAGGAACCTCTGTACTGTTTTCCATAATTACTGAACCAACTTACATTCCCACCAATAAAGGACCAGAGTTCTCATTTCCACATTTCTGCCAACATTAACAATTTGTGTTTCTTTTGATGACAGCCATTTTGACAGGTATGAGGTGATATCTCATTGTAGTTTTAATTTGCATTTCCGTGATGATTAGTGATATTTAAAAATCTTTTTATAGGCTTATTAGTCATATGCATTTCCTCTTTGGAAAAATGTCTAATCAGTTCCTTTGCCCATTGTTAAAATCAGGTTGTTTGTTTTTGATGTTGAGTGGTATGGACTATTTATATATCAGTTCATTCCATTCAGTCTCCCAGTCCTGTCCGACTCTTTGTGACCCCATGGACTGCAGCACGCCAGGCCTCCCTGTCCATCACCAACTCCTGGAGTTTACTCAAACTCGTGTTCATTGAGTTGATGATACCATCCTCTGTCATCCCCTTCTCCTCCTACCTTCAATATTTCCCAGCATCATGGTCTTTTCAAGTGAGTCAGCTCTTCACATCAGGTGGCCAAAGTATTGGAATTTCACTTCAACATCAATCCTTCCAATGAACATTCAGGACTGATTTCCTTTAGAATGGACTGGTTGTATCTCCTTGAAGTCCAAGGGACTCTCAAGAGTCTTCTCCAACACCACAGTTCAAAGGCATCAATTTTTCAATGCTCAGATTTCTTCAAAGTCCAATTCACATCCATACATGACTACTGGAAAAATCACAGCCTTGACTAGACAGACCCTAGTTGGCAAAGTAATGTCTCTTCTTTTTAATATGCTGTCTAGGTTGGTCATAACTTTCCTTCCAAGGAGTAAGCATCTTTTTATTTCATAGCTGCAGTCACCAGCTGCAATGATTTTGGAGCCCCCCAAAATAAAGTCTGCCACTGTTTCCACTGTTTCTCCATCTATTTGCCATGAAGTGATAGAACTGGATGCTATGATCTTATTTTTCTGAATGCTGAGCTTCAGGCCAACTTTTTCACTCTCCTCTTTCACTTTCATCAAGAGGCTCTTTAGTTCTTCTTTACTTTCTGCCATGAGGGTGATGTCATCTGCATATCTGAGGTTATTGATATTTCTCCCAGCAACCTTGATTCCAGCTTGTGCTTCATCCAGCCCAGTGTTTCTCATGACATACTCTGCATATAAGTTAAATAAGCACGGTGACAATATACAGCCTTGATGTATTCCTTTTCTTATTTGGAACCTATTGTTTCATGTTCAGTTCTAACTGTTGGTTCCTGACCTGCATACAGTATTCTCAAGAGGCAGGTCAGGTGGTCTGGTATTCCTATCTCTTTCAGAATTTTCCTCAGTTTGTTGTGATCCACACAGTCAAAGGCTTTGGCATAGTCAATAAAGCAGAAATAGATGTTTTTCTGCAACTCTCTCACTTTTTCTATGATCCAGTGGATGTTGGCAATTTGATCTCTGATTCCTCTGTCTTTTCTAAAACCAGCTTGAAAACCTGGAAGTTTCAAGTATTGTTGAAGGCTGGCTTGGAGAACTTTGCTAGCATGTGTGAATGAGTGCAATTGTGTGGTAGTTTGAGCATTTTTTGGCATTGCTTTATTAGGATTTGGAATGAAACTGATTTTTCCAGTCCTATGGCCACTGTTGAGTTTTCCAAATTTGCTGGCATATTGAGTGCAGCACTTTCACAGCATCATCTTTCAAGATTTGAAATAGCTCAACTGGAATTCTATCACCTCCACTAACTTTGTTCTTAGTTTTGCTTCCTAAGGCCCACTTGACTTCACATTCCAAGATATCTGGCTCTAGGTGAGTTTTCACACCATCGTGATAATCTGGGTCATGAAGATCTTTTTGTACAGTTCTTTTGTGTATTCTTACCACCTCTTGTTAATATCTTCTGCTTCTGTTAGGTCCCTAGAATTTCTCTCCTTCATTAAGCCCATTTTTGCATGAAAAGTTCCCATGGTATCTCTAATTTTCTTGAAGAGATCTCTAGTCTTTCCCATCCTCTTGTTTTCCTCCCTTTATTTGCACTGATCACCAAGGAAGGCTTTCTTATCTCTCCTCGCTATTCTTTGGAACTCTGCATTCATATGGGTATATCTTTCCTTTTCTCCTTTGTTTTTTACTTCTCTTCTTTTCACAGCTATTTGTAAGGCCGCCTCAGACAACCATTTTTCTTTTTTGCATTTCTTTTTCTTGAAGATGGTCTTGCTCCCTGTCTCCTGTACAGTCATGTACTTCCACCTATAGTTCATCAGGCAGTCGGTGTATTACATCTCGTCCCTTAAATCTATTTCTCACTTCCACTGCATAATGTTAGGGATTTGATTTAGGTCATACCTGATTGGTCTAGTTTTTTTCCCTACTTTCTTCAATTTAAGTCTGAACTTGGCAATAAGAAGTTCATGATCTGAGCCACGGTCAGCTCCCAGTCTTGTTTTTGCTTACTGTATAGAGCTTCTCCATCTTTGTCTGAAAAGAATATAATCAATCTGATTTTGGTGGTGACCATCTGGTGATGTCCATGTGCAGTCTTCTGTTGTGTTTTTGGTGAGGGTGTTTGCTATTACTAGTGCATTCTCTTGACCAAACTCTATTGTACTTTGCCCTGCTTCATTTTGTACTGCAAGGTCAAATTTGCCTGTTACTCCAGATATTTCTTGACTTCCTACTTTTGCATTCCAGTCCCCTATAATGAAAAGGACATCTTTTCTGGTTGTTAATTCTAGAAGGTCTTGTAGGTCTTCTTAGAACTGTTCAGCTTCAGCTTCTTCAGCATTATTGGTCAGGGCATAGACTTGGATTACCTTGATGTTGAGTGGTTTGTTTTGGAGACGAACAGAGATCATTCTGTTGTTTTTGAGACTGCATCCAAGTACTGCATTTCGAAATCTTTTGCTGACTATTATGGCTACCCCATTTCTTCTAAGGGATTCTTGCTCACGGTAGTAGATATGATGGTCATCTGAGTTAAATTCACTCATTCCAGTCCATTTTAGTTCGCTGATTCCTAAAATGTCGACATTCACTCTTGCCATCTCCTGTTTGACGACTTCCAATTTGCCTTGATTCATGGACCTAACATTCCAGGTTCCTATGCAATATTGCTCTTTACAGTATTGGACCTTGCTTCCATCACCAGTCACATTCACAATTGGGTGTTATTTCTGCTTTGGTTCCATTTCTTCATTCTTTCTGGAGTTATTTCTCCACTGATCTCCAGTAACGTATTGGGCACCTACCAACCTGGGGATTTCATCTTTCAGGGTCCTATCTTTTTGCCTTTTCATACTGTTCATGGAGTTATCAAGGCAGGAATACTGAAGTGGTTTGCCATTCCTTCTCCAGTGGACCACATTTTGTCAGAAGTCTCCACCATGACCAGTCCATCTTGGGTAGCCCTACATGGTTTGGCTCATAGTTTCATTGAGTCAGACAGGGCTGGGGGCCATGTGATTAGATTGGTTAGTTTTCTGTGATCATGGTTTTCAGTCTGTCTGCCCTCCATGGAGAAGGATAAGAGGCTTATGAAAGCTTCCTGATGGGATAGACTGACTGAGGGGGATACTGGGTCTTGTTCTGATGGATGGGATCATGCTCAATAAATCTTTAATGTAATTTTCTGTTGAAGGGTGGGGCTGTGTTCCCTGCCTGCTATTTACCTGGGGCCAAACTAATTGAGTGAACTCCGGGAGTTGGTGATGGGCAGGGAGGCCTGGCGTGCTGTAGTTAATGGGGTCGCAAAGAGTCGGACATGACTAAGCGACTGAACTGAACTGAACTGAAAACTATGGTGGAGGCAATGAAGAGAATGGTGACCTCCCTTAAAAGACCCCATGCATGTACTGCTGCAGTCCATGTCCCCAACCCTGCAGCAAGCCACCTCTGACCCACACCTTCGCTGGAGACACCCGGACATACACAGGCAAGTCCAGGGCAGTCTCCTGTGGGGTCACTGCTCCTTTCTCCTGGGTCCTGATGCACAGGTTCTGTTGTGCCCTCCAAGAGTCTATTTCCCAGTCCTGTGTAAGTTCTGGCAGCTCTATGGTGGGGTTAATGGCAACCTCCTCCAAGAGGGCTTATGCCATACCCACACCCAGAGCCCCTGTCCCAGCGGCAGACCAGTGCCAACCGGTACCTCCCCAGCAGATGCTCAAACACAGTGCTGTCTCAGTCTCTGTGGGGTCCCTGGGTCCTGGTCCCCACAAGGTTGGTTTGAGCCCTCTGAGCATCTCTGGCAGGAAGGGGATTTGATTCTAAATGCAAATTTGCCCCTCCTACCATCTTGCTGGGGCTTCTCCTTTGTCCTTGGACATGGGGTATCTCCTCACAGCCACTCCAGCACCTACCATCTTACTGGGGTTTTCTGACCTTAGATGTGGGGTGTCTCCATACTGCTGGTCCAGCAGAGTGCAGGCGCTACTCCTGATCTTGGACGTGGGATATTTCCTCTCGACCACTCCAGTGCCTCTCAGCCTCTGCTCGCCACTCCAGCTGACCATTTTAATCCCTTACTGTTCATATCCTTTGCAAATATTTTCTCCTATTCAGTAGGTTGTCTTTTTATTTTGTTGATTGTTTCCTTTGCTGTGTAAAAATTTTAAGTTAAAGGGTCCCATTTATTTAATTTTGCTTTTGTTTCCATTACTTTAGGAGATGGATCAAAAATAGAATGTTCCTGTAATGTGTGTCAAAGAGTGTTCTGCCTATGTTTTCCTCCAGCAGTTTTATAGTATCTGGACTTACATTTAGGTCTTTACTCCATTTTGAGTTTATTTTTGTATATGGTGTTAAAAAAATTCTAACTCTTCAGTTTTCCCAGCACCACATATTGAAGAGACTTTTTTTTTCTTTTTTGGTTACTACTAACAGGAATCAAAGTATAGTGGGCAAAAAAAAGGAAGAGTAAATTTGCATTAAATAACAAAAACCTAATAAACAGTAATCTGATGTATTTATTTAGTATGTAATAACACTATACTAAAGGTATATATTTATATAGTATCGGATATTGGCATTTTGCAAAAATGGCCACAACAACTTTTTTGGTTATTATATGCTTTTCTAGAACTTTGCAATTTCCTGCTAAGAGGTATAATCCACCTTCACCTTGAACTTGGTCCTTTGTGAGTTCCTTTACATATAGTGCCTTTAATGGGGCTTTCATAGTAGGCTGTTTCTAAGTGAAATACAGCAAATACACTGTATTCATTTTGGTTGCTAGCCCTAGAATGGTGCCCATCCCTTCAAATAAACAGATTTATAAACTCTATAAAAACCTATTTTTATTTATTATTTGCTCAGAGTGGGACATTTTCTTCCCTTGGCTTTAATGAAAGAATTATAAAATATTGCTGGAATTTATGCTTGCATGACTTACTTCCAAAGTTAGGTCATGAAAGGTGATATGTCTTCTAGTTGGTGCTCACGGTCTCAGGACACTCATCCTTAGAACTCAACCATTCTGTTGTAAGGGAGTAGTCAATAGCCCAAGTATGATCTTAGCAAATAGTCATCATCAATCACCATAATTGTGAGTGAACAAGCTTTTAGATAATTCTCGCCCCAAGGCTTTAAGCTGCTCCATGAAGCAGAGTGAAGAAAGAATGACTTGTATCTTCAACAAGCCCTACTCATATTTTAGAAGGGAGAGAAAATGAAACCAAGTCAGTTGGAATTGGATAAAGTGATTAATCTTCTCATTGCCCCTCCCAACATACAAGCATTTTCTAGTCTCCAAGACTTAGAGAAGGAAATGGCAACCCACTCCAGTATTCTTGCTTGGAGAATCCCAGGGACAGAGGAGTCTGGTGGGCTGCTATCTATGGGTTCACACGTAGTCAGACATGATTACAGTGACTTAGCAGCAGCAGCAGCAGTCTCCA